>NC_089807.1:3735027-3940027 GCF_029633855.1 Hoplias malabaricus | reverse complement strand
CTAGCCTCTTTTCCAACACATAACCAAACACACACCACTTATAAAGAAAACCTCAGTTTTGAAACATCCTTCAGTGTAACACAATGAAAGCTTTCATTAATCTGTGACTGTAAAAGGCAGAGCCGTTTCCACTGGATTTGACTCATCAAATGTAATTATTACAGATTGTGTCAGGATAGCGGTTCTGCTAATGTTGAATAACCTTTACAGTAAAAAATGTGAACACCTGCTCATGGAAAATTTCTTGTGAAATCAAAATGATTAATAGAATTTGTCCGTTATCTCATCTTCTGGGAAGAATTGACCACAGAAGTATTTCTGTGAGAATTTGACAGCAGCTATGAGGACGTGAATGAGGCCATGTTGTGATGCTGGAAGATTAGTTCAGGATTTACCAAAAAAATGGCGTCCCATCACTCCCTACAACACAGTTTCACTGCTATGCCCCCCAACGCTGAGGGCCTTTTGTAAATAGGCAGCCAGCTGTCAGAGTCCGGACCTGGACCTGTAACTGATAAACTATTAAGAGCTGTTTAATTTTTAACAAAGTGTTTGTTTTAAATGGTGTGACTCTTCTAGTCATTACGTATAGAGTCAAAAAAGGGTCAAAAAGGTTTTGAGTTTGTAAAACAATACTCACAAATGTAATGGACTTTGTAACTGCGTTTGAGCAACTACAGACACGTAAAACTAAAACCCACAAATGTATTAGAATGCACAAATTAAAACAACAACAATAATAATAATTTAAATTCAAAAATATGAAATGCATTTGTGAACCAAATGTCGTGAATGTGTGAATCAGTACCTTCTCAAACAGCTTAAAATGTGCAACAGCAAACCTTTTTAAGGTTCCAAATGTGACTGTGAGTGTTTTTGAATGCGGTGGAAAAAATCCACACATTCGCCTTCTCTGCTGCGTGTGAATCTCTTTTTGCAGTTGCGGATTTAAGACCCTGTTTTGACGGCCAATTGATGGACCAATCACATCGCGATGTTTGTTTAACCAATCGGAATCACTGATTTGTTGCTGTCATCCATAGTGCTTTTCCACCAAATGAACTCCGGTTCTTGAA
Organism: Hoplias malabaricus; assembly: GCF_029633855.1. NCBI lineage: Eukaryota > Metazoa > Chordata > Actinopteri > Characiformes > Erythrinidae > Hoplias > Hoplias malabaricus. The sequence goes on along the minus strand of NC_089807.1, from coordinate 3,938,951 downwards.
CCAGTTCTGTTACTGATTCTTGGAACCTTGGTTCTTTCCATTCATTTGGTTCATTTGGTGGAAAAGCACTATGGTTGACAGCAACAAATCAATGTTTTGATTGGTTAAACAAACCTCATGATGTGATTGGTCCAGTTAAAGCTTTCCTATTGGTCCATCAATTGGCCGTCAAAACAGGGTCTTAAATTCGCAACTGCAAAAAGAGATTCACATGCAGCAGAGAACCTTCACATTTGGAACCTTAAAAAGGTTTGCTGTTGCACATTTTAAGCCGTTTGAGAAGGTACTGATTCACACTTGATTTACAAAATCTTTTTTTTTTTTTACACATTTGTTAATTTAAGTTATTATTATTGTTGTTGTTTTAAATTTGTGCATTCCAATACACTTGTGGGTTTTAGTTTTACGTGTCTTTAGTTGCTCAAACGCAATTAGAAAGTCCGATTGTGACTCACATTTGTGAGCATTGTTTTACAAACTCATAATCTTTTTGACCCTTTTTGACTCCATAATTACGGTTCAGGTTTAGCGCTCCAGGAAATTACCAGATTAATCACGTATTTCAGCAAATCACACGTGATGCTATTCGGCCAATCAGATCTGTGCATTATGATGAGCGCTGGGACTCGAATGAGTGAAACACACCAGACACCGCTGTCCTGGGGTCACTAAAAATAGCCAGAGAGACGTGATAAAAGCGACGACAGTGTTGTATGTGTTAAAACCAGAATCTTTAAAAAATAAGGGAACGATTGCGGGTTGAAATTCTCATAACGCTAAACATGAACTCCCGCCCTTCAGCATAAAGAGCCAATCAGCTTACTGTTAACGGATAAAGTCCCGCCCTCCAGTAATGAGAACCAATCAGATTGCTGGTTATGTACAGTCGTAAGTCCATTAAGGACTTCATTTACATATGCTTTTTTTAATTAAAATTATTGATATGTTAGTAAATTTTACTTGAAATGAAAAAGGATATTTTATTTAGAGTATTTGTTATTTGCAATATTTATAAATCCTGTTGTATAATGAAATGTAATTGAAAGAGTAATTTGATTTGAAATTCCATTGTTTACCTACATAAAATTTTGCTATAACAACAAGGCTACGACAATGTACAGGATATGGCACTGACCATAATGCAGGTTATACATTATGTTTCTGGACCTTGGACTGAGAAAATCTCCTCTAACTGGACCTTTAATTTTAATTAATTACCCCTGATCTAGATAATGACAGGCTTTGAGTACAGTTACGTTAAGATTATGTGCAGTTGGTCCAGCGGGTCCCACTGCATCTCAAGTCCTGCTACTGTATGGAGATTTTATAAAATGTCTGTCCAAAATATGTGCATCTAAAGTAGATGAATTCATTAATTATATTGAGTGTCTACAAACATTTGGCAAAAGGGCATTGTTTAGCTGATTATCTACTACAAATCTAATAGATAATTTTGCCCAATAAAAAGCACCATCCTTGGGGGGGGTGTATTTTCAGTTTACTAACCACTCACCATTCTGTAGAGTCTGGGCTCTGGACTCCTTTCCCATCCCACTGTAGTTGCCACCCAGAGAAGGGGCATTTCCAGAGGCTGCAAAGAAATGTAGCAATAATAACAAAACAGCTTTAAACACCCTGACATGATCTCTTAACGTTAGAAACGCTTTACTAGAAACACAGCACCCTCTGCTGGTCAGAGCATGAACAGACATTCAGAATTAAGTCTCATCTCTCTATCATGCTGAATTTCATAAAAATCGCATGCATTCACAAATGTAGCATCAAGTAAATAAGATGTTTAAAACATTAACACAACAATAACAACACAAACATATTTAACATTTTGTTAAAATGTGTTGCTATCTATCGTGGCTCATCTCCGTCACATGGATGAGGTTTAGGACAAATTACAAAGACAGTGAATAAGGCAAAACTAATTTTTAAGGTTATGCGCAGTGTCCGGAGTCTGGAACCACAACCTGGACCAGGCACCAGTCCTTCACAGAGCACTGAGCAGCCAATCCACCTAAAACATGCATTTCAGGACTGTGGGAGAATGGGAATAGACATCCAGACGCATTGCTAAGATGACCACCAAGTGGCCATACTTTCCTCTAAGCATTTTACAACCTGCAGTTTTCCGGTGTAAAAGTGCTGTAAAGTGCATACTGGAATTGTCTCACACCTTCTGACGACACAAACTGTCCGACAGCTGACGAACCCCCGCCACTGTTCTCCACAAAAGTGACCTCGGAAACGATGATGTTGTCCTCCAGCACGGAGCCGCAACCCGTACACACTGCATCTCCACGAGCCTGATCTACATCAATATCCGTCCCACCGCAGTTCTTACACCTCCGCATGGTGCCCACTGCTCTGTCCCAGCAATCACAAGGGAGGGAACTCTGAGGACACCTGGTCAAACAAGAGAGAAAATGTACAGCAGAGAATCTGAAGAAATGCATTTCAATTATTTCCCTTTGGGATGAATAAAGTGTCATCTTATCATCATCTTTTATTTTGTGTTAAATGAATGATGTTTGCAATAATCCTGCTATCACACCATCTGTGGTCTTCATAATCAGATGTTTGTCCTGCATACGTCCTGGATGTCTCTGAATTATTAAGACATTTATCCACTGATTTGAACAATACTTTTTTGATACAAGTCTTGGCTTACACACCAGCACGCTAAACTGATTTTGAACACAAATCTACTATTAATTATACACCAAATTAAAGCGAAATTACCTTAAATTGGAACATTATAGTACCACACTGGACAAACTTAGTTGGCTCAACTGTTTTATTGATACTTCCAGTTAATTTATCAGTTCAAACAGTGTTAGCCTGTTAGCATATAGCAAAATATTAGGAATGGTGTAGCACAAAATATCTATGGATGGTTATGTGTTAGCATATAGTAAAATGTTAGCATGTAGTAAAATATTAGGAATGGTGTAGCACAATTTATATATATCTATGGTTGGTTATGTGTTAGCATATAGTAAAAATTAGCATATAGTAAAATATTATGAATGGTGTAGCACAATATATATATATATATATATATATGAATGGTTTGTTTCACTTAGCTAAGTAAGAGCTGTCTGTGGGTCAGTTAGCAGTTAGTGGGGTGTTTGTTTGTTATCTTTGTCGGCATAAGGCCATCCTGAAGTTCACTGGTGTTTGTGTCATTGTAAATCTCACATCTACAATATATATTCTATTAATTATCCATTCTATTTCCGGTTGTGTTCTTTTTGTCCTCATTTTTGACCACATTCTCACTGGTGTTACAGTTATTATTTTTCCATACATTAATCTAACACACACCTCATTCTGTTTCGGCTCAACCCTAGACTGGGTCATAACTCTCTTGGGTGGATATCTTTGGTTAGTGGACTGTTCTCAGCCCAGCAGTGACACTGAGGAGTTTAAAAACCCCAAAAGCACTGCTGTGTCTGTTATCAAACTTATAGAACTACAAATTGCTCCTCTATGATCAGTGGAGCTCAGAGAATGGACAGTGAATACAGAAAAAAGGAAGTGGTAATAATATTTCCTACCTTGCTCTAAAAGTTACATAGTGCAGTTTCTACAGTGCTAAGCCCATAATATCAATGACGGTGGCTCTGCTCTCCCTATTAGGGTTTCTTAATAAAGTTTTCCTTTAATGTCAAGAAAGTATCTGCTGAATGTTGTGGTAGTGGCAATAGAAGGAAATGCTGAAGCCATGGGAAATGTTATGTTCAGGTTTAAAATTTCCCTTTGAAGACTGAAGGGGTGGAGTAATAAGCACTACAGTATGAAACTGTTTACATTCTATTTATATATTGCTGATAGTTACTGATAAACCTGACCACAAAAACAGAGCCTTGGTTCCAAAGTGTTTTAAAATCGAGTTCGAGTGGGAAAAGCCTGGGTAAATTGGGTCTCAGCATGCTGTAAATATAGTGTTATGAGTTAATAAAAAGAGCCAGAATATCAGGGATTATTATTCATCCAGGGAATTCAGAGGCCAGCACGTGACGTGGCAACACTTTACTGGACTTTAGCCGTGTTACAGACTATATACAGAGACCCTATGTCTGTCTTATCAAAACTGAAGAAGAGCCAGTTCATATTCTGGGCTGAATAAGTTAAAAACATAAGTTACCTTTAGCTTGCAGGACCTCTTTTTCTGTTTCTCTGTTTCCAGCAGCAGACTCTGACCTAGGCTTGATTTCTCATTCGAAAATATACTCTTTACACTTTCAACTGAACAAAACCGCTCAAAGCACGTCAACTGACGTTAATAAATATTATGAAAATTGTTGTGATTTCAAATGACAAGCCCGTTATTAGCGGCAAACGCACATAAGTCTGTCAGACAACAACAGCACATGTTCTGAGACGGCGTGCACTCTGGACCGTACCAAAGTAACCACGGGGGTGGGTTCACATTTCAAGGATAAGTGTGGCGATAATTACAGCCATTCTCAGTTGTATACAGTTGTATAAAATCAAATATATATTTTACCATGTGAGATAATCAAGGTACAACTTTTAATGCTATATTTGTATTCAGAAATCAAACATGATTTCACCCTTTTAAATCCACTGATGTGGTACGTCCCAGATGAACTCTGCAGGGATGACGTAATATGTGACACAAGTCCTGTAAGGCAATCTTTTTAAGTTTAACTTTAAGATATCAATTAATTGATGCGGTGAACACAGCTATTGCTGCTTTTGTTTTTACACGGTACATAATTGTATTCGTTGATGTCTCTAAACCGTTGACTACACCAAAATCTATTGTGAGGAAATTAATTTTGCAAATTCCTCACTATATATTTGTTTAGAGACATTAACAAATAAAGTTGTTTTTATAACAATTTGTGGCTACAATATTGTAAATCTCCAAATTGTCCTATTGTTCTAAGTTACTTTTCTTTCGTTCTTTTTTCTTTCTTTAATTAAATGTTATTTTATTTATTTATTTGTTTATATATTTTATTTTTATTTTTTATTATTGTTTATTTTTATTTATTTATTTATTTATTTATTTATTTTTGGTCCACAATTTACAGAACTTTCTGTTTTCCTGAAATTGCATCCTTTATCTGTGGCCAGTTTCTTAATTATGTCCCATACTGTATAATTTATCTTTTTTTATTATTAATTTGTTTTGTACCGAAGAAATACATTTCTGCGCAATATTGTTGAGTTTATTAGATGAGATACGATTCACATTCTTAATCAAGAGGAGGGGGCGGCACGGTGGTGCCACACAGCTCCAGGAACCTGGAGGTTGTGGGTTCGATTCCTGCTCCGGGTGACTGTCTATGAGGAGTTGGTGTGTCCTCGTGGGTTTCCTCCCACAGTCCAAAAACACAGGTGGATTGGCGACTTAAAAGTGTGTGTGTTGCCCTGTGAAGGACTGGCGCCCCCTCCAGGGTGTATTCCCGCCTTGCGCCCAATGATTCCAGGTAGGACCCACTGCGACCCTGAATTGGATAAGGGTAACAGATAATGAATGATTCAAGAGGAGGGGAAGGGATTCTGGAAGATTTCATGTCATATTCGTAGCTTCTAGGGCAATAATATATAAATTCTTAAACAGCACATTTTAATTATTTTTATTTGTAATGGGGTGTTTGAACTTGTTATTTTAACGAGGTAATATTTTACACGTGAGGTAATAGTTTACATCCAACAACAGGGGGCGCCACAGAAGCAGAAGTGTTTCTCTGCAGGCCGGAGGCAGCTCCAAGTGGGCGCGGAAGAACATTATAAGCACTATTCAAGCACATCGCTGGCTTCTAGATATGTAGTTGGCATAAAGGCTCTGGATGAGGTCATGTATGGAGATGACCCAGAGGCTAAATAACCTTTTTATTTGTTTTTGAAAACAGGGCTGATATGGAGCTGTTTCTAAAAGCTTGTGTTGATGAGCAGTCTCTGGGTCAATGTGATGTTTGTGGTTACGCCATGCCCCTCACCCCAGAAATTTTAAGGCATGTAAACTGGACTGTAGCTGGCCCCTCACCTCAATTCTTAAGGCACAGAGACTAGACTGCAGGGCCCCTTATACACCACAGTTCAGACAGTGTGTATAGTTCCACCAAAATATGTATCCAGTTATTTTCTTTCTTCTAACAAATTTCTATAATTAGAAATAGCAGCTCAAATAGCTCTGTTTGAGCATTGTTTGGAAGTTTAAGAGAATGTCAGTGAGTTCTTTGGGATATTCATTCATTCATTATCTGTAAGCGCTTATCCAGTTCAGGGTCACAGTGGGTCCAGAGCCTACCTGGAATCATTGGGCACAAGGAATACACCCTGGAGGGGGCACCAGTCCTTCACAGGGCAACACAGACACACTCACACATTCACTTTTGAGTCGCCAATCTACCTACCAACATGGGGGAGGAAACCAGAGCACCCGGAGGAAACCCACACAGACACAGGGAGAACTATTATTGTGTATTTTGTAGTACAGCTGTGTGCCTGGTGACCATGTAATAACTGTTTTGTTTTCAGTATTAATATTGTACCTTGTAAACACTGAGTACATTATATGGAGAACATTTTCAGCATCATGTGATTTACAGACTTGTTTGTGTTTGGCTTAATATGTGAAATTCTTGCAATAATAAAGAGAATAACCATTTAACTGAGACCTACATGTGCTGAGAATGATAATGTTTGCTCACACATAGGCTACTACTCACTTCCTGACAAGAGACATGACAGTAAATATGGGTTCATCAGCACAGCCCAGTTTCTCTACTCCAGAGAATCCAGTTCTATTGTCAGTGTTTCTCTACAGGGATTAGAGAGGCAGTGTGTGCACGTCTGTGTTAGTGATGAGTGCAACTTAATGTAGAATACATTCATTACAACTTTGTCCTCAAATATTTGTACATATGGTGTGTTTCTGAAATAAATGAAACGGAATAAATGAACTGTATTAAAATAAATTGATAGCCCTTCGGGCGGCACGGTGGTGAGGCAGGTAGTGTTGCAGTCACACAACTCCAGGGACCTGGAGGTTATGGGTTTGAGCCACACTCCATGTGACTGTCTGTGAGGAGTTGGTAGGTGGATTGGTGACTTAGTGTGAGTGAATATGTGTGTGTGTGTGTGTGTGTGTGTCTGTGTGTCGCCATGTGAGGGACCGGCGCTCCCTCAAGGGTGTGTTCCTGCCTTGCGCCCATTGATTCTGGTTAGGCTCTGGACTGGACCCACCACAATCCTGAATTAGATCAGCAGTTTCAGACAATGAATGAATGATAGTCCTTCTACAAATTCACAAGCACAATCCAGGTAAGAAGAAAGGGAGTCTTTCTGACAGTCTAAGCCAGTGTTATCCAACTCTGATCCTATTCGACCTGTTCAAACAAACTTGATTCAACTAATTTTGTGGGTAGGGTGTTCCAGGACCTGGTTCTGATGCCAGATCAAAGCATGTGTGATCATCTGAGCACAAAGAGTAACACATAATACTCTACAACAAGGACATACTTCTTTAAAGAATCGTTTAAAACCATCCAAAGGAACTAGATGAAGTACAGTGAACTTCTCTGAACGTCTGTTTATATTCTTAGTTTTAAGTTGAGCCAAATTTCCAAAGATTGCACCACTAACTTTATATTCATTAAACCATAACTACATTACAGTGAATTTCCATCTCATTAAGTTCACCTCACTTGTAGCTACAGGCACTGACTCTACTGTCATACACACCCACTTTGACTGAGTGCTCATGGTAGGTTTGCTGAATATTATGATTATTTACAAATTATTAACACCATTTCTCCCATATCCATTAATGGAAAGGGGCTGCTTTAAATATTTATTTGAATAGTGGGCCATTTTCTACAGTGTTACTAAAGGGTTTACACATTTAAACTGATTATAATCCAATACTGTGCTGAGTACAAAACAAATAATACAGTCCTATAGTTCTGTAATCAAATTAAAATAATGATTGTAGACATGAGAGGCCTAATGGATTTCATAAGTTTGCAGTGCACCCCATAATCAGATTTACTAAAAATATACAATTAAAATATCAGGAGTGCTATGTATTTCGTTTTGAAACCTAATGTTTTAAACTATAACTAGTAGAGGGTGCCTAGTTCTGTTGGAGAGAAACTATGCCCTTTTTTCAAATCACAAAGGCTGCTTTTCTTACATTCGCCTTCCCACAAAACATAGACCGCCCACTTGCTGCGTATGCCCCTCCCACTTGCTGCGTACGCCCCTCCCACTTGCTGAGATATGTAGTTGAGGGTTTTATTCCGTTTTTTTTTTTTTTTTGCTGTTGCGTGTTGTTTGGGCATTTCATGAAACGATGGTTCTATCAAGATGTTGTGGCTCTTCTTTATATTGTATATTTCATCCAGGACTGCAGGTAACAGCGAATTTTATAGCTTCTTAAGAAAAAAAACTTTGTTAAACTGTTAAAAATACTTGTTAAACTTTTGTGCTGAGGTACACTGGTGGGTAAAGGAAAATGCTTATTTGGCTGTTGGTATTCGGTCTCTTAACTCTGTTCAGTGTTTAATCATCTTTTCACTGTATCATTGCTGTGCTGCATTGTGTCTCTGATTGGGAGCAACTCGCTGTTTCTGGTACTTTATATTTTTCATCAAAATTATCAAGAAACATTAAAATAGTGTTCCACACTGAGGTTCCTGTGCAGAAAGATGATGCTGAATGACGGTGGAAGCTCCACTGCACACAACTTACTCAGGACTCATTTTTAAAATGGCTTTCGTGCTTCTCAAGTTGTTTTTGTGAAGATATATTTACAAATACAGTAACTGGAGCATGGATTTAGAACACATTACACAGCCCTACTTCTTCTATACAGTAATAGTGCATACACAGTGTTGTGACCTGTGTAAATGCCATGGCACGTTATTTGTTTTATGTTTATCCATCCATTATCTGTAACCGCTTATCCAATTTAGGGTCGCGGGGGGTCCAGAGCCTACCTGGAATCATCGGGCGCAAGGCGGGAATACACCCTGGAGGGGAAGCCAGTCCTTCACAGGGCAACACAGACACACACACATTCACTCACACACACACACTTTTGAGTCGCCAATCCACCTGCAACGTGTGTTTTTGGACTGTGGGAGGAAACCGGAGCACCCGGAGGAAACCCACGCAGACACGGGGAGAACACACCAACTCCTCACAGACAGTCACCCGGAGCGGGAATCGAACCCACAACCTCCAGGCCCCTGGAGCTGTGTGACTGCGACACTACCTGCTGCGCCACCGTGCCGCCCTGTTTTATGTTTATGTTTTCAGCAATTTTATAAAAGGAAAAGCCCCTGTCAAATTGAGTTATCTGTAAAAGATGTGTTTATATGTAACCCATAATGTTTTTATAATATGCAAAATAGCTAGTGGAGAACAGTGCTTGTGTCCAAGTCCAATATTAGACATAACAGACACAAGTTCTTTAACATTTTCCCAGCTGCTTTGTGGGTGTTTCCTCCATACTGTAGCATTCTGTGCTGAGGGTGCGAGGGACAGCCTTTATCCTTCACTGAACTCTCTTTTCTGTTCTGAACAAAGGCGAAACAAAAGCATCACCCTCTGCTTTCTTTATTTCACAAGGAGCTGGGGTAGGCCACATAGGAATAGGAGTTGTGAGGATAGTGGGTCATGAAAAGAGGGTACAGCTACAAAACTACACACTACAAATTAAATACGGCTCTGATTCCAGTCAAGTTTAGATTTTTTGTAAAGTGCAATACAACACGAACTTCTGTTTAGTTCATTTACATTTTATATTTAATGTAACTGCAATTAACAGGCTGTTATCCAGAGCAACTTACAAATGTGTTTAATCTTATTTATCAGGGAACACATCCTAGCCAGTGGAAATAAGATTATTATTCAACAGTATTTACATTAAACAGATGCTCTTATACAGAGTGACTTACAAAGTGCTATGTGTGTCCTAGCTAGTACAAACAGATCATAGGCTAAACTCCCCTCGAGGTCGGACACTGCAGGAAGAAGGGCCAGAGCTGATATCTAGAAAGAATAAAATATAGTATAAGTGCAATACACAGTATCCAGTCAGTGCTCATACCTAAATGGAAAGGGGTTAAGCGCAGTATAAGTGCAATAATACGAGTTTTAGGGCCACGGTATAAAAAAATAAATAAATAGGATTCCGAGTATAAAGTCGGAATAATTCTGAGAATAATGTCAGAATAATCCGCTGCACATATAACACAGCAGACACAACCACAGTGTAATTGAGCAATGCAGTGTATTGCTGAAGTCATACTATGGTATAGATTTCAGGACTTAATTCCCAGTCCTCTGGCACATCAGGGATTAGTATTTAAACCTTGAATCAATTGTGCAAGAACACGTTTATTCAGAAGAGGGCATGTAGTTTCACAGGATACAATTAATGATTATGAAAATGCTAGACCCAGAGGGAATGGAACTCCGGTGTGTACACAAGGCTCCAGGAGCTTATGGACTTATGCACAATAACTAAAGCCGTATGCATCGCAATCAGGGGCTGTCTGTCTACATATTATAATAAATAATAATAATAACCCAAACAGTGTTTCTCTAAATATTCTGACTTTATTCTCAGAATTATTCTGACATTATTCTCAGAATTCTGACTTTTTTCTCCAAATCGTATACATTTTTTTTTTAAATCACCATCGTACAATACAGTCTGTTTCAGTTTACACTTCGATTAATGCTCACTTAAGTGGGTCACAATGCGATGAGTGTTCAGTCTGTATTTGAAGCCCACAACAGATTCGGGTCCATAATGAAAATAACAGAGTGATCGCAGATCGTTGGCTTTTTTGTTTGTTGTTGTTATTGTTGTTTTCCCCCATCTTGTTTTATTAGATTTGACAACAGATTGAGTCAATCTCACACAGCTCCAGGTGACTGTCTATGAGGAGTTTGGTGTTTTTCCCCTTGCCTGTGTAGGTATCCTCTGGGACCAACACGTTGGTAGGTTGATTGGGCATTCAGAATTGTCCCTGGGCGTGAATGTGATTCCCTGCGATGATTTGATAGGGGAGACTTGCTGGGGCTTGTTCTCTGGCTGTGATTTGATCTCTCTTGCTTTATTTGCTCATGCCTTTTGTCATTTCTTTCAATGTTTAGGGTCACCAGTGATGACATTTTCACTCTCCAAGTTCAGACCATGTTGCAATAGGGGGGTTATAGCAAACCAGTGGAATTCAGACACTGTTGAGAAGGAAATCTGCTGTTAAGAAATTTCCTCTTCCTAATACCCACTGCCAAACCAACTTTATACATAATCTGTGGACTAATACACACATAAGCAATGGGATTTCCCTTGTGAATCTAGACCTATACCTCCAGGGGGATTAACTGTATTATATCTGTCTGTAAGTAAGTAAAATTTTATTTATAGAGCACATTTAAAACCAAAGTGCTTCACAATAAACAAAAGAGAAATGTCCACCTTCTAACCACCAGCATCACAGAAGAACATACATTAACACAGCTCCTAATCCACAGATCCACAGCTGTCAAATGCCAGACGGTAAAAGTGTGTTTTAAGCTTGGATTTAAAGACAGTCAGAGATGGTGCGTTTGGAAGACCATCCAAAGCCTTGGTGCAGCAACAGTAAATGCACAATCCTCTTTATGTTTAAGATGAGACCTAGGAACAGTCAGATACCATTGATCTGAAGACCTTAGAGCTCTTGAGGGCACATACAGGCAAAGCATGTCCACAATGTATGCTGGTGCATGTCCATTTAAGGCTTTAAAAACCATCAGTGACATTTTATACTGGACTCTGTAACGCACTGGGAGCCAATGTAGAGAAGCTAAGATTGGAGTGATGTGCTCTCTTTATTTGGAACCAGTTAATAATCACTAATGGCTGCACTATTTTGAACTAACTGTAAGCGTGTAAGAGATGCTTCACCAATTCCAAAGTACAGTGCGTTACAGTCGTCCAGTCCGGACGTAACAAAAGCATGAATGACTTTTTCAAGATCTAAGGTATTAAGAAATGACTTTAATCTGGAGATTGTTCTTAACTGGAAAAAGCTGCCCTTCACTACTGCATTTACTTGCTTTTCAAATTTGAAATCAGAGTCAAAAATGACCCCAAGGTTTTTAACCCGGGGGCTGTGTAGTGGTGTTTATTCAAAGTGTTCCAATAAAATTTTGAGGATGTTTCTTCACGAGTTGCTGCTCTCCAGTGTAAACAAAGCCCCAGTGTCTGTAAATGGGTGAAAAAAATGTCTCGGTGCAGTATGCTAACCTTTCTCTCTCTGCTCACGGCATAAAAACTGCGTTTTGGAGGTTTTTAGACAACAAAGAGCCCACCAAACATTGACAACCATGAACCGAGATGAGGATATTGCTTTGGGCAGTTATAAGTAACTTTTACAAAGTAAAGTTTACACTGCTATGCACTGATAAGCAGCTGGTGTCATAAGATCTAGATCAAGATCAAGATCTATTATTGATCAAAACACATTATTCAATATTAGTCAGACACCGGATAAGATGTGAATTATCCCATGCCAATACATTAGTGCTTCACACGGGGGCCACCCACTCACTTCCTACATGCAGCCACAACAATCATGACTCACTGCATCGTAAGCTCTTTAGGTCTCAACAGGTGGGCACCTCCCCTCATCAGTCATTACATGTAGGATGAAAACTTGCTTGTTCAGTGTAGCATTAAGTAATTAAGAATTTCCTTTAGATAAAGGGGACAAACCGAACTAATACCACATCCCTACTCCCTTCGAGTTAATGACTGCCCTCTTGTCTGGGGAACACTAGACAAGATTCTCCTTCTCAACTGCTTTAAGACAAGCTCTCTGCCCTCCATTACCTGTATCTGCTACCAGCACCTCCTACACCACACCTGTGGCCCCTGTTATTGCCATGCAGCAGCACCTGGATATTTGATAGACCTTCATTCAGCACATTGATTCAGCACATACCTTTACTAAAGACCCTGATCTATACATGAAACTGATTCTAAATTTGAACAAGCTCTTACAGCATGAACTTTCCCGCATCAGTGTGGTCAGTGTGAACCAATTTCTATCAGTAATTCAAAAAGTAAAAAAAAAAGACAAGTTAAATTTCAGTCATGTAGCATTCCACCTTAAAAGACGATGCGCTGCTGAACATAAACAAACCAGAAAACCAGCATTTACCCACAATCGTAGACATGCACGTTAAAGGCAGCGTATATGCTTATGGGGAAAAGCAGTTATCTCTGCTATGTTTACATTGTTTACAAGTTCAGAGTTGGTTCCTAGCTTAATAATCTGAAACAGCAAAAATAAGTCAATATTACCCTCCTATGGAGCAAGAATAAAGCAATATTCTCATCTCTTTTCACGATTTTCAATGCTTGGGCTCTTTGCAATTCCTCTGCCATGAGGAGAGAGAGAGAGAGAGAGAGAGAGAGAGAGAGAGAGCAAGAGAGAGACAAAGAGAGAGGGCGAGAGACAAAGAGAGAGAGAGGGCAAGAGAGAGACAAAGAGAGAGACAAAGAGGGCAAGAGAGAGACAAAGAGAGAGAGAAAGAGGGCAAGAGAGAGACAAAGAGAGAGAGAGAGACAGAGAGCGAGAGAGAGACAAAGACAGAGAGAGACAAAGAGATAGAGAGAGAGACAAAGAGAGAGTGAGAGAGAGCCTAGAATGTCTGGCTGAGACACTTTGTTTTTTTTTGTTTATTGTTTTTTTATTCAAACCAACTGGAGAACTAGCAAATGGTGAGGATCTTATGAGTAATATAAAAAGTGTTTTTGTTTACAATCATAGACATTACATTTGACCTAATGAAATCAATGCCATGACCGAAGTGTTTCAGAAGGGTGGATTCAGAGAGCAAGAGTTTCATACAACAGAAACCCAAGGAACCAATCTACTTAAACAGGGCAATGCTTCCAAGCTGCTGTGAGAGAAGGCTTTGGATTGCCACGAGCAATGAGAATATATCAGGTTCTAAGTCACGTTAAAGGCGTTAAGGTACTTTGATGCGGGATACCTTCCTGCCTGAGCTTGTCTTTTGAATTCTTTATAGGTGTATTTTAGTGTGGATGCTTTGGTCATATATTTCAAATTGGTTATGCACATATTTCAGTGACTTCAAGCCCCATTTTCAAACATTTCCCTTCCCTTAGATCATGTCAGATCATGCCAGCTGAGTATGTTTAAAGTGCTAAGAGCTTGCCCATGCTGAATGTGTTTTATTACTGCAGTGTGGCATTAATTCTGTGCCAAATCATTTCCCGGAGTGATGTGGGTATTATTTTCACATGGTTTTTAAGTGCTTAGCCAAAAGCGGGAGTTGGTAAATAGTCCAGTCCGGATCCTGCTATTTACAGTAAAATGCATTATAATTAAAGGTGTTCAAACGTCTGCACACGACTTTACAAGTGATTATCAGATCTGTTTCTCTACAGCCTTTAAGGTGACTGTGCCTACTAGTCGTTTGGTGGCAGTCAGGGGTCAGTCTACTGTCCTGGGCTGTGAGTTTACCCCTTACTCCTCCCTTGACCTCTCTACCCTGGTGGTCACGTGGCAGAAGAAAAAGGGTGATCAGGTCGTGCACAGTTTTTATTACCAGCGGGACCAGCTGGACCGTCAAAATCTGAACTACTGGAACCGAACATCTCTGTTTAATACTGAGCTGAAGAAAGGAAACGCTTCCTTGAGGATAGAAGCAGTGGGACCGTATGATGTGGGCGAGTATGTGTGCTTAGTCAGCAACTCTCAAGGAACAGACAAGGCACAAGTTCAGCTGGAATATGGAGGTAACTGTGGATAGCTGTCTGAAATCCAATGTATTAATATGCATGTTTTTCTCCTTTTTGCTGTAGTAGCTACTTCTGCTCTTCTACGTAGGGTTTAATGCTAGATGTTGGAACATTTCTGTGCTGATTTAATGGCATCTACGACAACATTACATTACTGATGATGGATGATGTGTTCTGGATCCCAAAAGTGCATGAAGAACATAGCTGCACAGCTTCGGAGCCCTGCTCACCATTCTCATACTGAAACATACTGTGTGTATTTGTGTTCCCAGCTTTCTACACAGAGCCCAGATTGAGTATCTGGATCAGCGGCTCCAATGTGACATTGCAGTACGTGGCCGAGGGCTTTCCTAAGCCGGAGGTGCTGTGGTTAGACGACCAGGGCCAGAACCTGAACCACAACACAGAAGTGATAGAGGGTCCTAATGGAGCACTGGGACTTTATTATGTAAGGAGCAGCTACGTGACCCAGGATCCCACAGTCAACGCCACTTTCATCTTAATGAACAAACTTCTCAACCAGCACCTGCAGAGGCCTGTGAACCTCATTTATGGTACATTTCCTTTGAACTTTTTTTAGATGCCTGTAAAATCTGTGTGGTATCGTGAGAAAAATAATGAGGTGCCTTCAGATAATCACAGTGTTAACCTTTCTTATTTTGCCACATGCACATTTTACTTTTTTTGGGCTTGTGTTTAAGCATTGCTCGGCCCATTCATTTAAAACTGTAGTAACCTTAAGGGGATAACCTGCACAAAGAAACCGTTGAAGATTAGGTATAATGGACCATTCACTGTGTGACCTCTTTTGTGGTGTTATATTAATGAGAGGATTATGTGTGCTTCAAAAGAACTTTAAAGCTGTCTAATATTTCACTGAAAGTACTTGTTTAACAGCTGCTTGACATGTTTCAGGCATTCATCAGGGAAAATGTCAACACAACGTGCACACCTTTTCTGACCCTCACTACAATTAAGCCAAACCTAATATACATTCTCAGAATCCTTTCGAATCTTAGCTGCCTAATAGACATTGCAGTAGTGTAGCATTTTATTTACTTTTTCAGTTACTATTAATGAGGGCGGCACGGTGGCGCAGTAGGTAGTTTTGCAGTCACACAGCTCCAGGAGCCTGGAGGTTGTGGGTTCGATTCCTGCTCCGGGTGACTGTCTGTGAAGATTGTGGTGTGTTCTCTCTGTGTCACGTGGGTTTCCTCCGGGTGACTGTCTGTGAGGAGTGTGGTGTGTTCTCTCTGTGTCTGTGTGGGTTTCCTCCGGGTGACTGTCTGTGAGGAGTGTGGTGTGTTCTCTCTGTGTCACGTGGGTTTCCTCCTGGTGACTGTCTGTGAAGAGTGTGGTGTATTCTCTCTGTGTCTGTGTGGGTTTCCTCCGGATGACTGTCTGTGAGGAGTGTGGTGTGTTCTCCCTGTGTCTGTGTGGGTTTCCTCAGGGTGCTCTGGTTTCCTCCCACAGTCCAAAAACACACGTTGGTAGGTGGATTGGCGACTCAAAAGTGTCCGTAGGTGTGAGTGAGTGTGTGTGTTGCCCTGTGAAGGACTGGCGACGCCTCCAGGGTGTATTCCCGCCTTGCGCCCAATGATTCCAGGTAGGCTCTGGACCCACCGCGACCCTGAACTGGATAACGGTTACAGATAATGAATGAATGAATAAATGAGTTACTATTAATGCTTTTGCACTGCACCTTACCTTATCTGGAATTAAGTTCCATTTTGGCTGATATCCCAAATATCACTTTACTTGTACAATGCTGGTAACAGTGTTCCTGGACAGAGTGGGATAAAAACTTAACCAAAGTTTATTGCGGATGTAATTAATAATACAATATATACAAACCAGGCCACAGTGCTATGAATAGGGCTTTATGGTTGTGATAAAACATCCACAGGTTCTTTTGCATAGGGTAAACCATTAAGCCTGCACCAAAAGTAATGGATTCTGATGGGTTTTTCTGGATTGTGAAGGAGTCAAATAAATTAAAGAGAAACTGGTTTTGGAAAAATGGTCAGATAACAATAATTTAAAAAAAAAATTATAAATAAACCTATTTAAAGGGGGAATAAAGTATGTTTTAGCACTAAATTTGAACTGTGTGTTGTAGGCAAGCGAATAAAATAATTAAAGAGTCCTTATACAGTATGAGCTGCTGTGTAAATATGAGCAGCTTTTGGAACAGGAAAAAAAAGGTCAACAAGTCATTCCTGTGATTAATGTCTTTGAAATCTCTTTTCAAGACGTCTTCTCACTGTGTGGAACCATTTTCCATAAAAGGATGAATGAATACTTCTCTGTTCCCCAACCAGTGTCCAACTTGGATGATTTTAGTTGGGTCCTAATAATAGACTCCACACTCCCCCCGCACCATTTTTTATTTATTTAATTTTTTTTGTGTAGACATCCTTTTACTGGAACACTTTTCTTGTTAAAGGTGCTTTTGGGAAGATAACGCTTGCAAAACCATACCTTTAATAATTCCTTGACCAGGAACTAATGTGTTTGTCCTGTCTTAGACACATTTTCCAGTATTGCAATCATAATTGATCTCTAGATTATGATACCTTTATTCATTGCAGCGGTTCTGTTGCCTCTCATGACGAATAATTATCCAATCTCAAATATTTGTTAGCGGGGATAGAGAACAAGGAATGTTTTTAGCAGGAAATCATTAAGATTTGACAAGAAAAACCGCATGGAAAGTCCTTAAATTCTGGACATCCAAAAATATTACTGTATGTACTGCATGTAGTAAATGAGGGGAAAACCCCAGAGGAAAGAAAAAACAGAAAGGAATATCTAAGTAATATCTCTAGACAACAAAGGGAGTCTTTGTCCTCCATGGAGACACAAAAGAGACTTTAATGTAAGTCACCTGCTGCCCAAATATGTCTCCTGAGACTTAGACCTCACAGGTGTGGCTCACAGGTGTGGTACAGATCTCACTTAAATCACAAACTGTGCTGGGATTTGCCAGATGAACTGAACCCTACTCACTCGTTTACATCTCCTTTATATATCTCTCATATTAGGAGAATCAACATTATGTCTCCTGAGCCATTATAGAGCAACCTATGAGCAAAAACATTTTCTTCTTGGGTAACAGCTTATTGCATCGTTAGAAAACTCTAGACCTCAGCTAAGTTTGCGTCATAGTGTTAGACCAAATCCCCATAAGTGTTTGTAGAAAATGTTTTATAATCGAATATAAGCTCTTTAAATGTGGCTTTATCCTCAACTGTTTCAACATCAGGCAGGTAGCAACAAATAATAAGTGCTTTTCTGCCTCCTGGAAAGCTTGGACAAATTAAAACTGTTGTAATCAGGATTTAAAACCATCAGAATTGTGTCATACACCAAACATCTGCTGGTTAAATAAGGCATTTTCTAAGAATAGTGTGTGCAAATACAGGGATAGCCATTATCAAATTTGTAATACACTAACAATGGCATTCCCTTTCACACCCAACATTTACAACAGCGCATGATTTTGTAATGTTTTCATCCAGATGAGGTCGCCGTGGTCTGGACCTTTGTCAAATCTTTACAGCAGGATACAACAGTTTTAAAAAACAAAAACGTGAATGAATAGTTTCCCACAAGTTGCTTAATTCAGCTTAGATTTATTTAGTGTCTGATATATTTAAGTGCACAAGCATGGTCCCATCCATCGTTACCATTTCAACTAACAGCAGCAGTGGATAGAAATGTTTATTATTATAACTTGTCCCTACATTTTATTTACTGCTTGTGTAATTATAGGGAGATTTGAATAAATATAACCACCCCACCCACCTACACCCTGTCATCAATGCTGACTAAAATTATCCCTGCTAAATCCAAGCCTGGTTGCTGTTTTGCGTCATTGAACTAGAGCTTCTGTTAAGTCAGCACTCAGACATTTTCTGTACTACAGCTTTTATTATAATTCAGTAATCAGACCTGATAAATAATGGTCCAAAGACTAATGTAAGTAACTATAATCATACACAAGATGAGAAGTAAAATATCCTATGGCAATCCATTATAGCTTCACATAGGGCCCACCCGGCTATCCTTAACAACTATGGTTACTCATTGAGCCCAGCCCATGAGTACCCAAACCAGCAACTGTATCACTAGCTTTTCACAGGGGTAATCAGGCAGGCACCTCCTCTCCAAGCCAGCATTACAGTCCTTCCTTACCCTTCACCATCAATAACCGTAAATCCACACTGGACTCCCTGGTGACTACGGCTGTACCTAGCCCCACTGGCACCGTTAATGCATACTCAGTGCCACAAGTTCCTGTGAACTTTACGTGCCACATCACCAACCACCAAAACAGCACCTCTACAGTGTATTTCCCCCAAGTAATCTGTGCTCTCCTTCTCCACAACCACCGACTAGACCTTTCAGCTGTTTCTGATAACTCCTTCACAGCTGCCTTTAGTTTCCAGCCCTTGATGCCAAACTGCACAAGCAGGGATGTGGCAGACTTGGCTACAAATCCCCCAACACTTATCTCCACCCAGTCTTACATGTGCCTGCCACCTGCGTTCCCTCACCTTGGCTGCAAAGTCTGCATACTTCAGCTTCTTCTTTTCAAGTGCTTCATCTACTTCATCCTCAAATGTAACTGTTAACTCTATTAAACAAACTATCCTTTTACTTTCAGAGTAGAGCACCATGTCTGGCCTCAGTGTAGTTAACACAATGCACTCTGGGACCTGCAGTTTTTTTACCTACGTCCACCAGCAATTTCCAATCTCGTGCTTCACCCCATCTATCAATATTTGTAGCCTGTGCATGTATAATTAATTGTCCTGAGGTATTAGATTGAACTCTATCAATGTAGATAATGTGGTCCCAATATGGGTTTGTTTGTAAGTTTTTGTTCAGTTGTTTTTTTATCCCCTCTTGTCTGTACATATTATAGAGCACCATGACTTTAGACATTAGATTGGGGTTCACTGCTTATAAGGATAAATAGAATCTTGGTTCAACTACATTTTGGAAAGGGATAAATATATATTTGAGTGATGAATAAATACATAGGACGTAGGTAAGGAATGTATGGCATGGGCTTGTAGGGTACCCAAATAACCGCTTTTTTTTGGTCTCTTTTAGGTGAAAACAACACCAGATGTGGAGCAAGCCGTTTAGCTGTTTTTCTCTCTATCATGTGTTGCCTATTGTTTGTTAGCATGGTGATCCTGCTTCTAAAGCTGCCAAAAAATCATTGCAAAGCCACACAAAGAGGACAGGTCTCTTGATCTCCAGACTGTTTCTTAATCATAAAAAACACACATATTTACACATAACCACATTTCAGCTAACAGCAGTATTCGGGCACTCAATTATATTTTTTCTATTGTTCTCTGTTTATATTAAATTGATTGATCCACATGGATATTAACAATAAAGAATTTTATGTACAATTTTATGTACAAATATAGATTTATTGTGTATTATCTTCAAATGATGAGAGAGAGAGAGAGAGAGATTTTAATATCAAATTTATCCTCTGTAACCACTTCCTCCTGATCAGGATTGTGGTGAGTCTACCCGGAATCAGTAGGAACAAAGGAGGAGCATTACCTTGACCGCCAATCCATCTCAGGGCATTCCACTCTTGCATAAGGTCCTATGTTCACAGACCTGCTTGCCCAATATGTAAACTGCATGGGGTTTGTGACGTCCTTTTGTGCCTGTACCAGTTTCTCAAAACATTTCATGACTAAATATGTGAATGTAAGCTGGAGATGTGTTGTATGCTGGGTTTTTACAAACCTGCAGCAGAAGACATTCAGCTCATCAGCCAGATGATTCCCAATTTATGTTGGGGCTAGCCTCTTGTAGCTAGAAGGTCACATAGCTCCAGGGGCCTGGAGGTTGTGGGTTCTAGTCCTGCTCCAGGTGACTGTCTGTGAGGAGTGTGGTGTGTTCTCTCTGTATCTGTGTGGGTTTCCTCCAGGTGACTGTCTGTGAGGAGTGTGGTGTGTTCTCTCTGTGTCTGCGTGGGTTTCCTCCGGGTGACTGTCTGTGAGGAGTTTGGTGTGTTCTTCCTGTGTCCGCGTGGGTTTCCCTCCCACGGTCCAATATACGTTGGTAGGTGGATTGGCGACTCAAAAAGTGTGAGGGAGTGTGTGTGTTGCCCTGTGAAGGACTGGCGCCCCCTCCAGGGTGTATTCCTGCCTTGCACCCAATGATTCAAGGTAGGCTCTGGACCCACCGCGACCCTGAACTGGATAAGGTTTACAGATAATGAATGAATGAATGATTACAGAAAGATGTATTATTCCAAGTTGTCAGCTGAATTCTCATACACGCCCAATCAGAGTCCTCCAGAAAACTTCAGTAAAACTGTCCAGTCTGTTTTTCTATGAGCAATGGTCTGATCTGAAAACTGACTTACCTGTGGCTTCAGGGAGCATGTGTAAGCCTAGGGTGTCCACTTGCTAGCGGATGGATGTTTTCCTGGGAGTTAAGAAGAGAAAGCCTCGTAAGTAAATACATTCAAAACTCATAATATCACTTAACAGGAGTTGGACTGCTGATAGACTTCTAGGGAAGAGGAGGATTCACAAGAAATATCTTGCACTTACATGGAACTTCATTACGAAGTAAACAAGTTTAAACACTGTCTGAGGTGTCATAAGAGGGAAGATAACAGGAATGAACATTAGCATTCAGAAGTTTGTAGCCAATGTTTTCATTAAATTGAAACATATTTTGTCCAAAAACCCACATCGGTAGGTGGACTGGCGACTCAAAAGTGCCCATAGGTGTGAGTGTGTCGCCCTGTGAAGGACTTGTGCCCCTTCAGGGTGTATTCCATCATTGTGCCCAGTGATTCTGGGTAGGCTCCAAACCCACATTGACACTGAATTGGATAAGCGGTTACAGGCAACAAATGAATTAATGAACAAATGAATGAATGAAACAGATTTTGTTGCAGACAAATGCACACAATGAATATATTACTACTGCTAATTCAGATTGTAATATAAACTGTAAATAAAGAGACGTTAGATGTGTCCAGTTCAGGTTTTTCTAAAATTCATTCATTCATTCATTATCTGTAACCCTTATCCAATTCAGGGTCGCTGTGGGTCCAGAGCCTACCTGGAATCATTGGACGCAAGGCGGGAATACTCCCTGAAGGGGGCGCCAGTCTTTCACAGGGCAACACAAACACACACACATTCACTCAAACCTACGGACACTTGAGTCGCCAATCCACCTACCAACGTGTGTTTTTGGACTTAGGGAAGAAACTGGCGCACCCGGAGGAAACCCATGCAGACACAGAGAGAACACACCACACCCCTCACAGACAGTCACCCGGAGGAAACCCACGCAGACACAGGAAGAACACACCACACTCCTCACAGACAGTCACCCGGAGGAAACCCATGCAGACACAGGGAGAACACACCACACTCCACACAGTCACCCGGAGGAAACCCACGCAGACACAGGGAGAACACACCACACTCCTCACAGACAGTCACCCAGAGGAAACCCACGCAGACACAGGGAGAACACACCACACTCCTCACAGACAGTCACCCGGAGGAAACCCACGCAGACACAGGAAGAACACACCACACTCCTCACAGACAGTCACCCGGAGGAAACCCATGCAGACACAGGGAGAACACACCACACAGTCACCCGGAGGAAACCCACGCAGACACAGGGAGAACACACCACACTCCTCACAGACAGTCACCCGGAGGAAACCCACACAGACACAGGGAGAACACACCACACTCCTCACAGACAGTCACCCGGAGGAAACCCATGCAGACACAGGGAGAACACACCACACTCCACACAGTCACCCGGAGGAAACCCACGCAGACACAGGGAGAACACACCACACTCCTCACAGACAGTCACCCGGAGGAAACCCACACAGACACAGGGACAGGGAGAACACACCACACCATACTTACAGACAGTCACCTGGAGCGGGATCCGAGACCACAACCTCCAGGTCCCTGGAGCTGTGTGACTGTGACACTCCCTGCTGCGCCACCGTGCCGCCCCACTTCAGGTCTAATTGTTATTAAATAAAAATGTAACACAGTACAACAGTTATAAAGTAATACGATATCTGTGAGAAACATGGACAGATTTTTTGCCTCTGTTCAGAAAAGCTCACCCTGGGTCTCACATTCTTTAATTCGATTTCAGAAATTTGGCAACCCTAAAACTGATGGAAGCAGAAGGCATACGAGTACGTTAGTCTATAAAATCACAGATCTGTGTATTTAACACATTTCACATCAAGTTTCTGAAGGTAACACAATGGTACACATTTATATTTTATTTTTTTAATATGTTAAGCTCGGGAAAGAAACTGGCAAGGAAACAGTGCATTAAAATGTTCCAACTTGTATTATGAGTAGTAGGAGTGTACTACAGCTGAGGTAAAAAAAAAAGGGTGTTAAACCCTTTACCTGTAAGGGTAGGTGTATAAAACATCAGTGCAGTTTGAAACACTAACAAAAGCCTCATTGTGTAAAATGACACTAAACAAGAAAAGCCACATTTCTCACGCCTGATAATACAAACAAACACACGGACCAATTATTCTTTATTTATTTTTAAAACTCAACCGTAACTGCTACACTGTTTAAGTCCCAGTATTGTGTGCATGTCAGATATTTAGGTTGTAAAAAAAGCAAGCGAACTACTTTATTTATTGCTGAAATAGATACAATCACTTTACAAGTATTGGCTTTTTTTCATGGCATTTGAAGTGTTATCTATATCATAAGATTACCCAAGGGAGACCATTTTTATCTCATTTTCCCTAGTACGGTTTCCACTGCAGCTGTGAAATCATCGATATGTGAAATGGACATGGGGATAGGGTGGCAGGCCAGTGCAACAGGTAGTGTCACTGTCACACAGCTCCAAGGTTCTTGGGCTGTGGGTTCAAACTCCACCTCGGGTCACTGTCTGTGAGCAGTTTGGTGTGTTTTCCCTGTGTCTGTGTGGGTTTCCTCTGGCTTCCTCACACGGTCACACATGCTAGTAGATGAACTGTCTGTTCAGAATTATTCCATAAACTCTCAGAAAATAGATATAGTACAGGTTCTTTATAGTCACTTAACGTACAAACAATGTAAAGGTACCTTTAAATATACAACAGTGGTTTTAAATTCCAGTTGTGTTCCCTAAAGGTCCTCCTTAAGTAGGAGAAGTCAGTATTTGTAAGATTTCAAAATAGAAGTGTGTAAAATAAAAGAAAGTAATGTCCTGGAGATGAAATTGTGAATGTTGAATCAACACAACTTTAAGATCTACAGTTATTATTGAATATGATACAATTATGTGTTATAACTAAAGGCGTTGAATATGCACCATCACAATGTGTCCAACACACCCAATAACTGTGGGTAGGCTCTTGAGAGATATAACTGAAGAAACTGTAACAAGACACTATTTTGAGACATCAAACACCACCAGTGTACAGCCTCCGTCTGGATGATTAGAAAGCAACTAGTCCACACCAGGTCGCTCATCACATATCCGCTGTTAACTTGAGTGTAGGATATATACACTATTTTAAGGCATAAAAGTCTTAACGGGGATTCTTTACTGATCTAGTTTTGAGCTAGCGGCTAAAATGACACGATAGATTTGTTGTGGGTTTCATTTTAACTCATCATTTTGCCACTGGCTCTTCATGAGGATTTATTTCACTGTTTTCTTTATTTGAGTGTGTCTATTTCTAGGACACCCCAAAGGAAGAAACAAATAAGATAATCTGCTTTTTATACTTCCCACACAAGAGCAATATCACATACGGTGGGTGTAGCTCTACAGTTCAGCTAAAAAGAGTTATAATATGTAAAGTAGTGTTACTTAGATACTGAACATACTTAGAAAAGAAGAACTGGTGGATTTCTGCCATACATAGACATTTTGGTGGCGTTGCAGTTTAAACAGTTTGGCTAGCAGAATTATTGACTTCTCCAAATTCATTGTACAGCTGCTTCATGTACACACACACACACACACTATATGGATTTAATATAATAGTTGTAGTCCAATCTTAAAATAATTATAATACAATGTCTTGGGGCGGCACGGTGGTGCAACAGATAATGTCACTGTCACACACCCGGCCCTGAAGTTGTGGGTTCACACCCTGTCTCAGGTCACCTTGTGTGAGGAGTGTTGTGTTGTCTGCTTTAGACTGCTACGGCTAAGAGAAGGGATTTAAGTTAGCAGCATTTGGAATATTTACAGTCAATGATTTGATTGAAGATATTTAAAAGCCTGAGACCCAGATATGATTCCCAGACATGGATTATCCCTAATCTTGAACTATATTGTGCCACGGTTGGTGTAAGGTCAGGAGGTCAAGGTACACACAGCAGGGATGGATATAAGTGCATGAGAATTTATTGGAAGTCAGTGAACTAAACACAAAGGCTGTGGAGCTAAACACTAAACAGGAGGGCTAAGAGCAAGCAGGAAGCAGACACAAGACAGGGGGAACAGTCACATGACAATGGGAGCATAAACAAGAAACAATACAAAACTAGGCATGTTACATATTGCGATTACAGTGTTTATCCCAAACACTAGACAAAAATAATTTAATTAACAGGTTTTGTCTAGTCTTAAGTAACAAGTAATGTTCTATTTGCTAGCAGGAAATGTCCCCAACAGGTGGAATATTTAATTGCAGCCCAGAAATACCCCATCAGATGGAGAGGAAAATTTCAAGGGTCTGTGACACATCTTGGATCATATTTTTTTTTCTGCTGAATATAAACAGAATCACTCTTTCCTGGGAAGAATTGTTTAACAGCAAAAGTAAGGGTAGTACTCAGGATTATTTGACACTGGTTGTGTGATGTATTTGTTTAATGTGAATTTGAATATGTATCATGATATATATTTGCTGTACTTCCCTCCCCAACCCTGGGTATACTTCCCATCAGTTCACACACTGCTAAGAGCACTACCACACAGTAAAATCAAATCAGTATTCAAATAGTTTCTTTATTTTAGCACTCATTAACCAGCTTTGAATAGGACTTGCTTTTTTATATGAACCACTAAATTTGGGTGTCAGCACAGTTAACAAAAACAAGTGACTCTGCAAAAAAATTAAGGACTTTCCAGTGAAATACCCCCACCCCAAACACACACACACACACAAACCAAAAAAAAAAAAAAACAGAACAAAAATGAATGTTGTCTTGGGGTGCAAGTGAGCAGCTCATGGAGGATGATGCCATTGGATAAGCTTCTCCACCTTTCTCAATAAATTAAAAAAAAAGTCTGCTCTAAGGGATGATCTTATAAACACAGACCAAAATGTCATGGATGTGAAGCTAAACAGCACCCTTTGTGGAGCAGGTCCTAAAACCTGAGTGTATATGAGACAGTTCTTGTAATTTAGGGTGACCAAACGTCCTCTTTTACCCGGACATGTCCTCTTTTTTAGACTTAAAAAAATGTCCGGGCGGAATTTCACAAACGTCCGGCATTTTGTTTTTCTAGAGCTTACATAGAACTTCGAGAAGTTTAGTTCACAAACTAGTCCCGCCCTCCCCTACTCCGATTGGTTCGCTTGAGTGAGAAGGGGGCGTGGTGAAGTAGCCTAAAATCTTCAGATTGGACGGTCTGACTGTAGAGCTACCGTTATTGGTCGATAACCTTCTCTGTAAACATTTAATTGGTCAGTCTGCACGTCAGTAGTCCTTGTTTACCTCAGGCAAAGCTCATGTACCTCCCCTCATCTCGAGCAGCTATGCCGAAACGTAAATGTAAGTTCTCGGATGAATTAAAAAAGAAATTCCCATGTTTTGTGTAGCAAATAAAGGTCCAAAGGACCTAAAAAATAAGCATACAACGGCAACGAGGGGCGAGAGCTCATTACCCCCCAGTGTATTGTCTGTCTAACGCTGTATTTTATTCTGTGTTTTTCTTCAACGCCAACCAGTAACACCACAGTACAACAAAAGCTACAGTGCCACCTAGAGAACACACTAAGTTATGCACTTCTGATACTCCAACACACTACGGTTCTAACCATGAGTAAATATACACCAATCAGCCATAACCTTCTACACACATTTTCCAAAAACCTTTAGCTCTACCATGTCAGTGTCAGTTCAACCACCCAAATCATGCCCTGTGGGGGTCCTGACCATTGAAGAACAAAATGTATGCAAGTATGCAGAGCAACAGGTGGACTATATTGTGTTATTACAGAACAACAGCTTTTATGTAACGTACACCTTGTGAAATGGACAATGAGTATAGAAACGAGGTTATTTTAATACACTTTTTTATTTATTTATTTATTTATTTATTTTTGCCTCTCTCCGGGCCACTAGGCGGCACTGTTCAGTATAACAGACATTCTCCGAGTGAGCACAAGAAGAGGAAAATGGGGACTGTTGGTATGTTTCAAACGAAGTACAAAAATAAAGCGAGTATTTCTCGTGCTTTTTGTCGTTGACAACTGTTTTTAAACGTGTTTTTTTTTCACTATTCTAATGTCAGTTATCTAAGACTAGATGGATTTAGATGCCTTTTATCCTTTCTAAAATAAATCAATGTTTCCCCATGTTTCAACAGGGTTTCTGTACTCAGAGTTGAAACTGAAAAACAGGTTAGTTTATTAGTAAAATAGCACATAAACAATATATAAATGTATAGTGGCAGTAATAAGAGGTGAAAGGAAAATATTAAATAAACTGACAATGACACACTGTAAAATAAAGTGCTTGTACAAATACATGTATCAGTATGACACACATTACTCCTACGGCACCCTGTGGAGTTATACAGTCTGATGGAGGTGGGGATGAAGGACTTCTGTTACTCCTGCAGGGCAGAAGCTGCTTTTCTGACTGGTCACAGTCTTGGAGAGTGTAGGAGGGCGTATACATGATCATCAGCAGCTTCACCATCCACTGATCTTTCATGACCTACCAATTCCAGGAAGCCCAAATTTGTTCTAATAACATGTTCAGCTTAATCATGTATTCATTCGTTTATATTGCGTATGTTATCTTATTCAGGATTGCTGTGAGTTTCGGTCCTACCCAAAATCACTCGGCACCAGTCCATCACAGGGCATCACACATGTAAACACTCATTATCCCTCTCTTTAGTGGAGATGCTGTGGCTCCTCCTTGTTGCTTTGTTGTGGGGGGGCACCAACCCCCTCCTGAAGAGAGGAACTGTGGGGATTGAGCATGTGAGGAAAGGGAGCAAGATCTCTCAGTTATTGGCTGAAGTTAAGTTCCTTTTTCTCAATATCAAGGTAATAAAATATATCTTGTGTGTTCTCTCAGTTCCAGAATATATTTTTGTTCAGTTTTCATCTAATATTCAGTGCATACACACATTGAATGAAGCATATTTAGAATGTCACCCTGCAAAAATAGGATTAGCTGATTTAAAATCATCAAGTGGCACATTTTAACAATGAAATACAATAGCACTTAGATTATTATGTTAATTAACTTTATTTCATAAGTTGATATTTCTTTTACCTAAGTACTTAAGGTCTCATTACTGTAACTCTCTCTCTACAGTATCTTGTACCATTTCTACTGAACCAGAGTGGGTCTGTGGTATTCTACCTCACACTTGCCACAACAGGTCAGACATTTGCATCAGTTACTGATTAACTCAATGTAGGGAAATATATAGTCTTTTATTATGTGATATATTAAGAATTGGTGGGTTTAAGGGTTAGTTAACACAGACACAGATCTTCAGAATTCACAAACAGTGTGTATAATCTCCAAAGAACATTATGATATTAAATGGCATGCATTGGCAAAATATGCTGGACATGGGCCCTAAAAAAACAGAACAAAGACCTTAAGCCAAGAGTCTACTAAAGGGATATAAAGCCCTATGGTATGGATCTGTTTTCTTTGGAGTGATAAAGCTCCATCTAATTAATGTCTTTGGGTGAGTTTAATATTAATTTAATTGAAAAGCAAATGCTGGATTAGCCGGTGTCTACAGGCCTTTGTCCGTATAGTGGTAGGTCTTTATGACTTTGAAAGCATTAGTATTTAACATGCGTTTTTTGTGTGTGTGTGTGTGATAGATTTGTCGCTGGCTGTGCCCACTGTGAACTCCCTCACTTTCCTGTTCACATTGTTAACTGGAAAACTGCTCGGGGAGGATTTTGGAGGGAAAAGTATGTCTTGATTTTTGTATTACTGCCTCAAATTCACTATATTTCTGATGTTCAAATCTTGAAAACCATCAATTGGCCACTTACCAGAACCTTTACATGAACTGTACAAAAACAGACATTAGTTATGTTATTTAATTTCACAATTCAAACACTAAATTCAAAGACTAAACAGCCATAAAGTAAACAATTTGAGTTTTTTTAAGGAAATATTTCTGGTGACTACATTCGATTTTATTAAACACATTAAATTGTTCCAATCAGACGAATAGCACTTAGCAACAGGAGAAAATAGAAGCTCAACTGTGGCTTCAGGTCTGAATAAGTCCACCAAAAAGACAACAGTGCTATGGGTCTGAAAGGATGGGGAGCTGTCAAGTAGCCCATAAAGAGAAAAGGACATGGGCACAAAAGAAAAAACACTAACAAACCAATCAGCACCTGGAAGCCCAGGTCTCTATGTTAGCTTGGAATAAAGCAGCAGATGCACTGAATAGCACGAGTTTTGACATTCAATTTAATTGTGTATTATGTATAATTGTCTATGTCTGATCTTTTTTTTCCTGATTATTTTTCCCCTTCCTGTCTCAGGAGCTGTGCTGGGGATGGTGTTGACGATGCTGGGGGTCACTCTGTGTGTGGTCAGTTCTGTGTCAGAGGCTGACAGTGTAATCCAGAATATGACCGAATTTACAAACACTGAACTTTAGAGTAGAGTTTCTCAACAGTTTCTACCACAGGGCACACATTGTTATCTTAAAAAGGCATTAAGGCCCATGGACTACTTGAAGTTAACATAAGCAGCCTGTAATCTTCAACCAAAAAGTAGCAAACACTATTTGAGTGTGATTACATATTTTTTTATAAAGTGCAACTCACATGAGACAGAAAATCTAATTGTTTCTCCCTGAACTAACCCGGTTCACAGACTGGGCCACCATATGTGGGGGGTATAAGGAGAGGAGGGGCGGACGAGGAGACAGACCTAAACGCAAGGAATCTTATTTACAAAAGACAGAATCAAAATAAACACGGGTAAATACATGGAACTAGACAAGACTAAACTATGAACTAACCAAGACAGACAGGAGACAGCCATGAACCGGGGTAGACACATGAGACACAGAAGGACTGAGAAATATACATCTACGCACACAACACCAGACAAAGGAGCGCTCAAACTACAGGGGTATATCAGGACAAGACAAACAAGGAACACCTGGAGACAATAACGGGACAGAGGCAGGACTAGGGTGGGACTAGGGCGGAGACATGAACGATAACAAACAGAGCCATGTGCTAAGTGAGCACATGGCGGGGAAAACAGACACGACAGGACAAGGGCGTGACATTAGTGAAATCTATTCAATATATTGCTCAATTTTTCAACATGAATGATTGAGTTTCTGTGCAATAAACCATCTGTATCATTGAACAGAAAATATTAACACACATATTAAGTAAAATGTAAGTCCACTATACACTGCACATAATCTGTATTATATAATAGAAGGCAATATTATTTTGGTGGGCGGCACGGTGGCGCAGCAGGTAGTGTCGCAGTCACACAGCTCCAGGGGCCTGGAGGTTGTGGGTTCGACTCCTGCTCCAGGTGACTGTCTGTGAGGAGTGTGGTGTGTTCTCGCTGTGTCTGCATGGGTTTCCTCCGAGTGACTGTGTGAGGAGTGTGATGTGTTCTCCCTGTGTCTGCGTGGGTTTCCTCCGGGTGACTGTGTGAGGAGTGTGGTGTGTTCTCCCTGTGTCTGCGTGGGTTTCCTCCGAGTGACTGTGTGAGGAGTGTGGTGTGTTCTCCCTGTGTCTGCGTGGGTTTCCTCCGGGTGACTGTGTGAGGAGTGTGGTGTGTTCTCCCTGTGTCTGCGTGGGTTTCCTCCGAGTGACTGTGTGAGGAGTGTGGTGTGTTCTCCCTGTGTCTGCGTGGGTTTCCTCTGGGTGACTGTGTGAGGAGTGTGGTGTGTTCTCCCTGTGTCTGTGTGGGTTTCCTCCGGGTGCTCCGGTTTGCTCCCACAGTCCAAAAACACATGTTTGTAGGTGGATTGGCGACTCAAAAGTGTCAGTAGATGTGTGTGTGTGTGTGTTGCCCTGTGAAGGACTGGCACCTCCTCCAGGGTGTATTCCCGCCTTGCGCCCAATTCCAGGTAGGCTCTGGACCCACCGCGACCCTGAATTGGATAAGGGTTACAGATAATGAATGAATGAATATTATTTTGCATTTCTGTATGTTAGACAATTACCTGTTTAATATAAGTATACTGACCTACTTTTGTATTTAGTGTAAATATTTCTTATCACATATAAATATGGAGTTACACATGGGTATATGTATAGGTCTGCACTGGGGTATGTGTTTTCTGCAGTGCTGCTGTACTTGCACTTATCTGTCTATCAACTAATTAGAAATCACTTGTTTAATGAACTGAAATGTTGGAGTTTAATTGTCATTTTTTTATTTTCTGTGTAAGGGCTAAAAAAATCAACAAAGCTGATTTGGATGTTATTATTAATGCAGGGCTTGTTATAACATGATTTAGGATTATTCTTGTTTAATGTCTCTGTGACAATGTGCATTCACCGTGACCACTGTGCATCACTGATTCCCTGCTTGGCCTCAAGACCAAGAGAAACCACCTCCTAACATCCACAGACGCATATTTGTGACACATTAGAAGGGGTAAGGCCACATTAACGTTTAGCAGGAACAAACGGTTGGGCTGCTTAGAGGTATGTCTGTTCCTGCAGAAAGTGACTGTTAGATTGAAGTTCATAGACACTTTTACTTTGTGGCAGATTTATCTGATGTAAGCTCATAAACATAAGGAAACTTTACTGTGAATGATTTTATTTGGAAATAAAGACAAAGCTCGTCAAAAGGTTTCGTATGTTTGGGGTTTTATTGTTGAGGTGTCATTGTATATTAGCATACAAGTCATTCATAACATGAGGAAAATGGGACCTAACACGATTATCTATCAGCTAACAACAAAAATCCAGTCACATTTTCTCTTTAAACTGCAGTCACACATAGCTACAGACTTTTGACACTCATTCTACTGAAGGTTCATATTACAGCATATTCTGGATTCTAAATGCATGCAACCCTGATCATAACATCAAACTGGAAGTGTGACTAAAATATAACTGAACTGAAATTAATATTGATTTGTCCATGTTTGTAATAAACTGAAATAAACTATTAATACATGTCTTGTGTGAACATCAAGTCACTCCAGTTTATTTTTTCATATAATCAGAAAATAACACATCTCCAAAGAAAGACTACATTAACAGATGGGACTGTCTTGCCTCGGAGGATGGACTGGAGGAGGTCTTGTTCAGATGGCTGTTTGAAGTCATTTCAGTCAAATACATGAATGCTGCTACACTGTATGTCCAAACGTTTCTAGACACCCCTTATACTTAAGTGAATTTTGCCGATTTGCAGCGCACACTTTGAGGACAAAGACATGCATCTTATATAATCACAAAAGAAAAGCATGAAACAACTGAGTTACTAAAGCAATTGCACATTAACCCAAATTGATTAAAGCTGAGTAGCTCTGGCTAGAGGGATATAAAACTGTCCAGCCTGGAGCTCATTGGTGATCACTTTGTCCTTTCTCATTGTTAACCAGAACTAACCATCAACACCTTCAGTACCTGACATAATACGTAAAAAGTTGAAGCTGTTGCTGCAGCAAAGAGACAAACTCATTAGTAACTTCCACTTCAGAAGAAAGTTGGATGAGCAAGTGTTTATATACTATTGGACATAGAGTGTAGATGTTCAGATGTTATGTATCAGACAGATCCTACGTCCTACGTCCTTCTTCAGGTCACTGTTCTGATGAAAATAGTTTTCCTTCGGAATCGTCAGCCACTGGACTAAGCTCTGTGGACCTCACAGCTTCTGCTTCATCCTGAAAATAGACTCCAATGATTTACAATGACATACAAAGTCTGCTGTTATTGGAAATTATTTCCTTCCTAATGTGTTTCATCTTTGAAATTTATCAGAATTTTTGTATTAAAAAACCTTCAGTAATTGACTACTAGAAAGTAGTCCTGTCGAGTAATAAATATAAATCAACCAATTCATTATCTGTAAGCGCTGATCCAGTTCAGGGTCGCGGTGGGTCAGGAGCCTACCTGGAATCTTTGGGCGCAAGACGGGAATACACCCTGGAGGGGGCGCCAGTCCTTCACAGGGCAACACAGACACACACACATTCACTCACACACTCACACCTACGGACACTTTTGAGTCGCCAATCCACCTACCAACGTGTGTTTGTGGACTGTGGGAGGAAACCCCCGCAGACACAGGAAGAACACACCAAACTCCTCACAGACAGTCACCTGGAGGAAACCCACGCAGACACAGGGAGAACACACCACACTCCTCACAGACAGTCACCCGGAGGAAACCCACGCAGACACAGGGAGAACACACCACACTCCTCACAGACAGTCACCCGGAGGAAACCCACGCAGACACAGGGAGAACACACCACACTCTTCACAGACAGTCACCCGGAGGAAACCCACGCAGACACAGGGAGAACACACCACACTCCTCACAGACAGTCACCCGAGGAAACCCACGCAGACACAGAGAAAACACAACACACTCCTCACAGACAGTCACCCAGAGGAAACCCACACAGACACAGGGAGAACACACCACACTCCTCACAGACAGTCACCCGGAGGAAACCCACGCAGACACAGGGAGAACACACCACACTCCTCACAGACAGTCACCCGGAGGAAACCCACACAGACACAGGGAGAACACACCAAACTCCTCACAGACAGTCACCCGGAGCGGGAATCGAACCCACAACCTCCAGGTCCCTGGAGCTGTGTGACTGCGACACTACCTGCTGTGCCATTGTGCCGCCCCAATTCATCACAATTTCCTGAAATTAATCAGACTGTCCTTTCTTAAAGGAACTCTATGTCGTATTTTTACCTTAAAATGACAGTTTCAAAAGGATTATGATGCTCCTCCAGTCTCTCACTGCTCTCCAGGAATGTTTCTCAAAAAAAAAAAAAACTATGCTATGCAACTTCAGACTCACAGGGTGGAGAACACTCATGAGAACGAAATAATGCTTTACGACACATACGTGTGTTTAGCTCATTGCAAGAAAATCTGGGCAGTAAGGACCTTGGTAAGGAGCAGATTAATAGAAAGGAATAAGATTATCAAGCCATGCAGGGACTGAAGGCAAATAGCCATGGGAGTTGAATAAATAACTTTATTCAAAGTTGTGAGTCCATTTTCCCTTCTTGTGCATCCGGCACGTCCTGTTTTTTGAAAGCGAGTATATAGACGCCCTACTCTTTCATCCTCAACTGGTCCTGAATAACTCCAATATTTGAAAAGTGATTCATCAACTTCTCACAACCTAAGCTGCCACAAAACATGTGCTGCCTCATTGAGAAGAGTCAACAAAGATCATTTCCCTTACAAGAGCTATAAAATACAGTCCCCCAGAAATATACATGAACCAACATTCAAAAAGAAAAAAATAAACACGTGTGTGAGTCATCGGGTTAATGTTCCAATAATGATAATAAACTGGAATGTAAAAGGGTGTGGGCCATCTCTGTGGAAAAGTGATGGAAAATATTAAGTCATCAATAATTTTCTGTTAATCAGTATTGATTGATGATCACATAAAACATCTGAACTCAAAGCTAGAAATAGAATTTCCCCCAGAAGTCCAGTCCGAGACAATACTCACACCTAGGGACACTCACCTTATCTTTAACCTCCTGCTGTATATCTTCAGGAAACATTTCTCCATTTTGTGTTTGCATTGGAGAAAAGCTCAGTCTCTGGGACGTGCCTCGGCCAGACACCTCTGCGTCCCTCGCCTTGTTGTCTCTGTCACTAGGAGATGGACTTGAGAGTCTGGATGATGCTCTGAGCTCATCGGCATCTTGTGTCTGAAAGAGAGAGACCAAAAAAAAACCTTAACAATATTAGTTTTAGGGTGGTGATCAAGTGTATGTGGACACCTCTTGCGCCATTTTGTCTGAAATTATGGGAATCTGAGAGAACGTCTCAGATTGTGGGGAACTGCAGCTTTCTCTGGTTTATTTACCTTTAGAGGCTTTGCAAAGTAACAGTTAGCGGAGAAAAATTACTATTGTATGTATGTGGTTAAAGTTTAACTTGTCTGTAAGCTTTTATTCATTGTTTGAATTTCCACAGGGCGACACAGTGGAGCAGCAGGTAAGTGTCGCAGTCACACAGCTCCAGGGATTCGATTCCTGCTCTGGGTGACTGTCTGTGAGGAGTGTGGTGTGTTCTCCCTGTGTCTGCATGGGTTTCCTCCGGGTGACTGTCTGTGAGGAGTGTGGTGTGTTCTCCCTGTGTCTGCATGGGTTTCCTCTGGGTGACTGTCTGTGAGGAGTGTGGTGTGTTCTCCCTGTGTCTGCGTGGGTTTCCTCCGGGTGACTGTCTGTGAGGAGTGTGGTGTGTTCTCCCTGTGTCTGCGTGGGTTTCCTCCAGGTGACTGTCTGTGAGGAGTGTGGTGTGTTCTCCCTGTGTCTGCGTGGGTTTCCTCCGGGTGACTGTCTGTGAGGAGTTTGGTGTGTTCTCCCTGTGTCTACATGGGTTTCCTCCGGGTGACTGTCTGTGAGGAGTGTGGTGTGTTCTCCGCGTGTCTGCATGGGTTTCCTCCGGGTGACTGTCTGTGAGGAGTGTGGTGTGTTCTCCGTGTGTCTGCATGGGTTTCCTCCGGGTGACTGTCTGTGAGGAGTGTGGTGTGTTCTCCCTGTGTCTGCGTGGGTTTCCTCCGGGTGACTGTCTGTGAGGAGTGTGGTGTGTTCTCCCTGTGTCTGCGTGGGTTTCCTCCGGGTGACTGACTGTGAGGAGTGTGGTGTGTTCTCCCCTTGTCTGCGTGGGTTTCCTCCGGGTGACTGTTTGTGAGGAGTGTGGTGTGTTCTCCCTGTGTCTGCGTGGGTTTCCTCCGGGTGCTCCGGTTTAATCCCACAGTCCAAAAACACACGTTTGTAGGTGAATTGGCGACTCAAAAGTGTTCGTAGGTGTGAGTGTGTGAGTGAATGTGTGTGTGTGTGTGTGTGTGTGTGTTGCCCTGTGAAGGACTGGCGCCCCCTCCAGGGTGTATTCCCACCTTGCGCCCAATGATTCCAGGTAGGCTCTGGACCCACCACGACCCTGAACTGGATAAGGGTTACAGATAATGAATGGATGGATGGATGAATTTCCACAGATTTTTTTGGTAACACAAATCATATTTTTTTAGCATGGATGGGGCAGTTCCTACCTATCTGTTTTCATGATTTTCATTGTTTGGAGGCCATTTTTCTGCCATGAGCAGAGAGAGAGGAAGTATAGCATGTCTGAGTGAACCACTTGTTTATTTTATTTATTTTTTATTTTTTTACTTGTGCAATGACACCAGGGCTTCATAAACACATTAGAGCAGTTCCCAATCATGAACATTGCCTTTAATCTTCTACTTATGTGGGAAGGTTTTATGCATTATAATGGATCATTTCTGTGAGGATCTGATGGCATTTAGTCATAAGAGAATTAGTGAATCAAGTACAGATTTTGGATGATTAATTCTGGATCACAAACACTACTCCACATCATTCCAAAAGTATCGGATGGAGCTTCATCACTACAATTGTCTGTAAAGTCTGTACATTCATTCAGAGCCTACTCGGAATCACTGGGCGCAAGGGGGGAATACACCCCGGGCAACACACA
Organism: Hoplias malabaricus; assembly: GCF_029633855.1. Lineage (NCBI taxonomy): Eukaryota > Metazoa > Chordata > Actinopteri > Characiformes > Erythrinidae > Hoplias > Hoplias malabaricus. Next base: position 3,902,165 of record NC_089807.1, on the reverse strand, counting down.
CTCACACATTCATACCTACGGACACTGCTGCACCAGAGTCCGTACAAACTTTTGGAAATACAGTGTATATTGCAGCTAATTGTTATAAAAGCTAATTTGCAAATTAAAGACGACATTCATGACTGTATTCAAAAAACACTTTTTATAAAATTCAGAAGATGTTTCCTCACCATTTTGCTGCTCTCCAATCTCTATGCGTGCTGGAAACCGGGCTAATGTGTTTACCGAAGGCCCTGTGTCTGTAAATGAGTAAAAAAACAACCTGTCTCGATCTGGTATGCTATTCTCTCTCTCTCTGCTCATGGCAGATACATATGGAGTATTTTTAGACAACTAAGAGGACTCCAAACATTATCCAAATAAGGATATTGCTCTATTCCTGCTCCATAGGTGGGTAATATTGAACCTATTTCTGCTGTTTCTCACCACTTAAGGTGGAAATGTCTCCAAATTTAGGAAATGGCTAACAGCATTAGCAAAAGAGTTACAGACAAGTTAAACTTCAGCCACGCACTAATAACAGTCTACTTTTTCCACTCAAACACACCGTTCCACCTTAAAAGACACTTCGCTGCTGAATGTAAACAACCAAAGAGAACTGCATTTACCCCAATTGTAGATGTTCCCCTTCAAGCATGATTCAGCAAGGTGAATGTACAGTGCAGTATTTTGTCATTTACAGTGCATTTCGTGTAATATTACTAAATTGTAAATTGTATTCTGTAAGCTTTTAGTATATTGCACATTTACACACACCTGGTGCTTGTGAGTTGTTTCAGGTTTGCTCTTGTTAAGCTCCTCATCCTCGACTATTTCTGCAGCTCTCTGAAAATATAATGAAATGAAAATGAAAATGTAAACCTTGGCCATTATTTTGTACAACAATTGCAAATTCCATTGTGTAATTTTATTAATATTTTCCAAAGCCAAGAGAAACAGCGTGACACTAAAGTAGTACCAGGTCCACAGGCAGCTCTGTTGCTGTAGTCTCATCCTCTGCAACCTCCTCGGCTCCCCGCACTTCTTCTCTCCTCCTGCCTACACCCTTGAACACGCTCGGCTGGCCTACGCACAAAAACACACGTTACAGACACATGCACACACACACAGGATTAAAATAATGTGCAGGATACAAATGCTATTATGACTTAAATTTAAATAAATAGTCTCTGATATTATATACAGATGCTTACATATATAAAATATATGTGACTCTCTATGATCCTGTGCACTGACACAACATTAAAAAGAAATGTGTGTGTGTCTGTGTGTAATATCCCTGCCTCCTCTCACCTGCCACTGCTCTGTGTGTGGGCCTGTGTTTGCGGACTCTGACAGGTTTGGCATAGAACACAGAATTGCCCTCTCTCTCTCTTTCACTGCCGCCTGGTCCCCTGATGATTGCTTGAGAAGAGCTCAAACCCCCTGCCTCATCCCCCGTCGACTTCACTCGCCGCTCATCTCTCTGAAAAACAGCAGAACTTACATTAAGCACTGCTAACCAGCATGATTAAACTATCTCTGAAACCTAATTATTTGATTAATGGTGGAAAATATATGACCAAATCAGCTAAAAGTGATGTAAGCTTTAAAAAGAAATGGAGAGAGTTGTGATTCAAGCTTCAAGCCGGTATGATTATACGGCTAAACACATTGCTGAATATTTCTCCTCCACTGGGCAGAATGACCTGGATATTTACCTCTGGAGAGTCAAGCAAGGCAGAATCGCTGTGGCTGTCTTGAGGAAAACTCTTCCTGATCTGAGACATAAAAAAACAAAAATTTTTAAAACAACTTAACTTACTCAGACATATTCCAGAATTAAAGTGTATACATAAGTTAATGCTTTGGTCACATGACACCGAAAAATAATACACACACACATATATATATATATATATATATATATATATATATATATTCTTGTAGGCCCTACATTTGCCAATACCAAACATTATTTGTTACTTAAACTGTCGCACTAGCATTAGCATTCTAGCTGCACTTGGACTTATACACTGATGTTGTGTCCAATTTGTTTTTAACTTTTCCCCATAGAGTTTTATTGCACTATAAAGTAGGTCTGAACGATTTGGGGATAGTATCAAACTGTGATTTTTCTGCCTGAACTTCTCACATAATCACTCTTTCAAATTTCAATTTCAAAATAAACTTTTAGCCCTAATGTAATACATATATTTTCTATATACATATATATTTTCTAGTGTAATCCTTATTACAACCCTAAATCAAAAAAATTGAAACAGTTCAGACAATGAAGAAAAGAAAAACCATCAGTGTTGCATTTTCTTTGATGTTTATTTCATTGCAAACAATTTCAACCCAAGACTTTTCATGTCCTGTCTGGTTAAATTTATATAATTTGCTAATATACATATATTTCTACATTTCAGGCCTGCAACACATTAAAAAAAGACAGGGCAAGTTTCAGCCAGTAATGAGGGAAAAAACAAATCTGTAACAATCTCAAAACACTAACTGATAGTTTTACCAAGTTTGGCCACAATTTCCTAATTCTCACATCATTTTAAACTGGTTTTGCCAGCAGGTGATTGTAATCATGATTTTGTACACAAGCAGTGTCCACAAAATGCTGAAACTTTGACAAGCAAACATGAGTCGAGAATCACCAGTCTGCGTAATTCTTCCTTTACAGTACATAACATCATTTAACAATTTAAAGAATCAGGAGGAACTTCATTCATTCATTATCTGTAACCCTTATCCAGTTCAGAGTCGTGGTGGGTCCAGAGCCTACCTGGATTCATTGGGCGCAAGGCGGGAATACACCCTGGAGGGTGCGCCAGTCCTTCACAGGGCAACACACACACACACACACACTCACACACACACTCACACCTACGGATACTTTTGAGTCACCAATCCACTACCAACGTGTGTTTTTGGACCGTGGGAGGAAACCCACGCGGACACAGGGAGAACACACCAAACTCCTCACAGACAGTCACCAGGAGGAAACCCACGCGGACACAGGGAGAACACACCACAGTCCTCACAGACAGTCACCCGGAGGAAATCCACGCGGACACAGGGAGAACACACCAAACTCCTCACAGACAGTCACCAGGAGGAAACCCACGCGGACACAGGGAGAACACACCACAGTCCTCACAGACAGTCACCCGGAGGAAATCCACGCGGACACAGGGAGAACACACCACACTCCTCACAGACATTCACCCGGAGGAAACCCACGCGGACACAGGGAGAACACACCACACTCCTCACAGACAGTCACCCGGAGGAAACCCACGCGGACACAGGGAGAACACACCACACTCCTCACAGACAGTCACCCGGAGGAAACCCACGCGGATACAGGGAGAACACACCAAACTCCTCACAGACAATGACCCGGAGCGGGAATTGAACCCACAACCTCCAGGTCCCTGGAGCTGTGTGACTGTGACACTCCCTGCTGCATCACCGTGCCGCCCTTTTAGGAGGAACTTCAGTGTGGAAAAGGCAAGGGCTCAAGTCTGAGCTGAAAACCTGTGGTCTTTGATCACTCAGACAGCACTGCATCAAAACCATCATTCATCAGTAGCTGGTAAAATCACATTTACTTTGGCAATCCTTTGTCAAGCACTACTGTAAGTAGTTACATTCGCAAACACCACTTTAGACTCTGCAAAAAAGAAGACTGATGTTAACCATGTCTGAAGCTGTGTTGATTTCTCTGAGCTCTGGAGGCATGGATGGATAATCACACAGTGGAGACCTGTGTCCAAAAAGTGGACGCCATGTGCTCGGGACCAAAGATTAAAAGGATTATCCACATCGTTATCAGCAACAAGTCCAAAAGCCATGGTATGGGTTGTGTTGGTGCACTTGGCAAAGGTAATGTACAATTCTGTGATGGCAGCATTAAGGCAGAAAAGTACACTGAGAACTTAGAGCAGCAGGCATTTTCCCTGGGACTTCAATACATTTACAAGACCACAAATTGCACACCTCACAAACGCATGGATGCAGAGGATGGGACTGGCCTGCCCGCTGTCCTGACCTGTCCGCAACACAGAGTGTGTGGTGAAACTATCTCATGCTTTTGCACACCTTAAGACAGAAATGTTTTGCAGGAAGAATGGGACAAAACCAGACCTGAAACACGGTGGCAAAACATCTTTGAAGTGCTGTGTGAAGGAATGGCATTCCCTTACATTCCCAACATTTGTGGAATGTGTTGCAGACCAGACATGTAGGAATATACAGTATTTTATAACAAATAAAAGGAAGTAGAGCAGACAAAACATGAAATATCTTGGTTTCAAACAGTCTGCAGTTTGAAACCAAGTTTGTTTCCTGCCGCCAGTGTGTCTTGAATATCACCTGGACATTTTGGTCCCTCACAAAAATACAAGAAAACACTAGCATTTTAAGTTAATTGTTGTGATAATATTTTAAATTGATAGACACTACTAATATAAATATAATTACATTGTGTTGATCTTACATTGATTCTTTTATCTCACATTTAGATATCAATTATTAAAAGCTTCAGCCTTAAGGAGGGACTATGGGGCTAATTGTGATTGATTTCAGGAAACTGCGGTTTATTACTTTTTTAATTAATTAATCAGCAGCACTAAATAATATTATTATAATAATTATTATTAATTTGGCTAATAGACCTTTACCTCTGATCTCCTGTGCAGGCCTCGTTCTCCTGCATAATGCCTATGAATCAATATTTTGAGAAAAAATAAAATTAATCACATTATCTGTGATAAAAACACTGTATACTGACATCTTCCTATTCCTCCTTCCCCTCCTCCTCCCTCCTCCTCCTCTCCCTCACCTGTCTGCGCTTCCTCCGGGCCCTTTGTTCAGCAGCAGCTCCAAATACGGCAGCTTTTTGAACCTTTCTGTTCCCACGGCAACGTAACAGTGTCCACTCTCCAGCTCCTCCACTGACGTCAATGTGACGCCATCCAGGGTGCAAAGCCTGAGAGGTCAGAAAGATCACAGAAAAGGGACTGAAATACAGGTATACATCATATGTCCAAATGTTTCTGGAAACACTGGTGCACCCATCTTCAACTCAGACACTCAGTTTTGTGGACAGTTTTTATGCTGAACTGTGGAGATCATACAACAAAATAAAAACACTGCGGAACTGCAGCACAAGAGCTTAATGTCACCCTGTTCAATGCCAAGCATAAGCTACAGAGCTATAAATTCCCCTAGCATGCATTCACATCTCTAAAGTGATGAGAGATAAGGTCAAAACCTGACATCACTAATACTGTAATGACGCTTCCATCCAATCACTACCAATTCAGTGGTCTATCATCTAGATGGAAGCTTTTGCAGAACAACATTTTGTCTCATTCTATGCTTTTACAAAGGTGTTGTTTACAGCTTTTTACCTCCGGACAGCTCCAGTGCGCAGCATAGCTTTCTCAGAGACAAGGCTAAGGACCTGCTCCAGGTTTTTTTGCATGCTTCGAGGAATGATGAAGCGCATGGCAGGACTCAGGACATCTCCATTTCTAAACACACTACACAGAGACAACAAAGGATTAAAAGGATCAGTGGAGAATAAATCATGGCTGCTATAATAGTCAGCTGTTCAGTGTGAAATAATGGACACCATCAGGACAGTTAGACGATATCTGAATTCTATATTGAAAATAACATTTTATCTGCATTTTTTTTTTTTTTTAAACATACATTAAATATGTCAGCATTCATTTCTACATTAGTTACTGTTCTATAACATTAATCTAGTTCAGTATTGTCAGAGTTGTCAAACAGATATAGTTTGAACAAAAGCTTCTGTTTACAGTTAAAAACATGTATATCATTTTTGGTGATTTTAATTTACTTAATTTAATATCATTTGAACACAGAAGCGCAGCAGCTAGTGTCGCAGTCACACAGCTCCAGGGTCCTGGGGTTGTGGGTTCGATTCCCGCTCCGGGTGACTGTCTGTGAGGAGTGTGGTGTGTTCTCCCTGTGTCTGCGTGGGTTTCCTCCGGGTGACTGTCTGTGAGGAGTGTGGTGTGTTCTCTCTGTGTCCGCGTGGGTTTCCTCCGGGTGACTGTCTGTGAGGAGTGTGGTGTGTTCTCCCTGTGTCTGCGTGGGTTTCCTCCGGGTGACTGTCTGTGAGGAGTATGGTGTGTTCTCTCTGTGTCTGTGTGGGCTTCCTCCGGGTGACTATCTGTGAGGAGTGTGATGTGTTCTCCCTGTGTCTGCGTGGGTTTCCTCCGGGTGACTGTCTGTGAGGAGTGTGGTGTGTTCTCTCTGTGTCCGCGTGGGTTTCCTCCGAGTGACTGTCTGTGAGGAGTGTGGTGTGTTCTCCCTGTGTCTGCGTGGGTTTCCTCCGGGTGACTGTCTGTGAGGAGTGTGGTGTGTTCTCCCTGTGTCTGCGTGGGTTTCCTCTGGGTGACTGTCTGTGAGGAGTGTGGTGTGTTCTCCTTGTGTCCGTGTGGGTTTTCTCCAGGTGGCTGTCTGTAAGGAGTGTGGTGTGTTTGCCCTGTGTCCGCGTAGGTTTCCTCTGGGTGACTGTCTGTGAGGAGTGTGGTGTGTTCTCCCTGTGTCCGCATGGGTTTCCTCCGGGTGACTGTCTGTGAGGAGTGTGGTGTGTTCTCGCTGTGTCTGCGTGGGTTTCCTCCGGGTGACTGTCTGTGAGGAGTGTGGAGTGTATGTGTATATTTAAGCATTGATGCTCACTGTATAATGCAGGGTAGAGTTACCACTTTCCTCCACTTTGCAGATACATTGGGCCTGCTGAGCACTTTAGCCTGTAAACACATTAAAAACATTAACACAAGTGGGTAAATTCAGCTGATGCCTGTAGCGGCTCAATGAGATAATATTTTGTCACTCATGCAAATCAAGAACACAGAGCTACTATCAAATGCACTAGTGCATCCATTACTCAAGCAAAAAACAATCAAGCCATCAGTCACATCATGAGGTCACTGAAACTGCTCTCTCAGCTGGATTCAATTATGAGAAAGAGAACACCGCTGTTTGGCTCTGTTACTGATAGATGTGACTGTACACACAGAAATGTTTTTAGCTTTTTCAATTCAGCAGACGGTTAGAATAAACATCTAATTGAACTTATTTCCCCTTTTGCTCTAAATATAGTCAAAAAGCCAAGATATATTTGATGTCTGAAGTTTATTTAATTTTGCACTGGTGCTCCTATAAACCTATATGTACTACACTTAAATATTAAGCTATCTCCACTGGATTTGTTTACATTACCAAGTAAATAGAAGCGAAAGCATGTAGCGTAATACCTGAATTTTTTAATTTTTGTTTTTTTTACACTTACAATTTTTAAACATGTTAATGTGGGATTTCTACCAATGAACTCAAAGTCTTGTGTTCCCACAGCTGTTAATGTCATGTTTTTTGTTATAATGAAACCACAAAGGAGCATGAATGTTGTCACAATATCTGTTTCACAGAAACAGAATTGAACTGGATCGAAAAATCATGGGGCTGAAACATGAGTTATGGGAACCAAGAGCTGTTTCCTAAAAACTTTATTTATGCAACACTCTTCAAGCTGATACCTGCAGCAGGTCTTTACTGTCAGTGCAATTCTAGAGATATAAATTACAAGCACAGTGTAATATGACTGTAATATGTCTTGACAGCGCATGGAATTGGTAGTGTTGGTACAACTGACTACATCCGTATTTGTACTAGATTTTCATAGCCACAAAATTAGTATAATTAGTTATTATCCTAAGTTTTATTATTATTATCATCATCCCTTTGTAGACTATGTTTATAGTTTCGATTAACTGCAATCAAGCATTTTCCCTCATTGTAAAACCATTGTGTTCACAATTTCACACATTTGTACCAGACATAAATGGTCATTTTACCAAAAGGAAAAACTGAGAAATATCAAAATGTTTGTGGAAATTTCTGAGCACTCATTTTATGACCAGAATTAAGCATTGGCACCACTGATTAATGTGGGCCATTCTTCTTCCCCATTGAAATCAGTTTAGGTGTGCCTGGGGGTGGTGAGTATAACATGTCCAGGCAAGTCCAACACTCAAACAACATAGCCTACTTTTGTTAGGGACAATTGACTTCATTAAAACAAGCACATGTAGTCACAGTAACACAGCAACATAATACTGTAATAAAGATATAACAATAAAAAAAACATGATTCTGCACACGTAGCTAGCCTGAAGCATTTAGAGCCATATTCTCAAAATCTATATTTAATATTTAGCCACTTCCATATAGAGAATATGGCATAAGTTAAAAGTCTGCAATAGCTTTATGAAGACAATATGAAAGAAGCCACCTGTTAATCAGTTAAAAGTCAATGTTTTGCTAACAATAATTAAAGGGTTTTAATATATATATATATATATATATATATATATATATATATATATAAACAGGACGATGTCATGCATAAATTCCTTCCACTCATTAGCATTTACAACTTTTAACCTGGTGTAGGAGGTAGCTAATTTATATATTAACTACTACACTGACACCTGTGGGTTAATCCCTAGCCAAGATTGCTTTTCTGAACTTTGCACTTCTCATATTCTGAAGAAACTGGATTCTTGTCTCCTGATTTGAGGAAACACGTTTTACTGGATTATGCTGATTTAAAATATAGAGAGTGCTCAATGACATAAAAAAAACTATATTGAGTTGAACTCCAAAAACACTCCTGCATCCAACGTCCACCTTTCAATGTAAAAAAATAGAGAGGTACATTCTATTTGAGATAAACCTATGTGAAATAAAACTTTAATGCCTTTAAAGCTCAAACTTACCTCCCCAGCCCTAGCCACTGGTGCTCTTTTCACTCCCACACTCAAATAACTGGAAAAGAGAGAACGATATCACAACTATAAACTATTACTATCATATATAAGCCTGAATTTTATGGTGTTTTTCAATTTTCATAGATTTCAGTAAGGCATACTGTGTCTGTAATCACATAAGAATGTCTATGGGACATGGGAGTACGCTGTTTGCACGTTACTCGTTAGCAATGTTAGCCTTTTCGCTTCAAACTAATGAAACAAGCATTAGACTGCATTTGGGTTTTGTTTTTCCTCTAGGTTCCTTTGCTGAAGGACAATCCAGTCATGAACGTTAAGGAAGGAGAATGTGTTTTTCCTTCAACCCCAAGACCATGATTATTCCTGCTAGTCCAGAGCCCCAAGTCTGCATACATAGCTCTTTCCATTACCTTCCTAATCTTCTATCTAAGCCTCTGTTAGCCTCATAAGTCCAGTGCCACACTAAAGAAACCAACTGTGTCTCAGCTGATCAACTACATTTGAGCAATTGATGAGATTATTTAAATTTGATTTTTTTTTTGTGGCATTTGTTTAACTACACAAAAGCTGGGACAAAATAACTCTGCTATAACCTACCAGGAAAAGCTCTTTTTTTCCATGGCAGTTTCATAGTGATGGCTACGATCAAATGCTCTCTGCAGCACTAAACTATGGACTGAAGAAGTGTGGGAATAAAAAGCAGTCAAACAACAGACAGAAAAGAGCTACTTCACTGACCCTGAGTACTTTATGTGAAACCAGTCTGAAGCTGCTGTAGCTGACAGGCCATTAGGCCCAAATGATTAGAGGCTGACTGTTTATTTAAACTTTACTGCTTCATTTTATTCCCAGAACACATTGGTAATAAAGCGAGTCTCCTGAGGAGTAGCTGTGGTATTTATCTGGTAACTCCAAAAAGAAAAGGTTTAACCAGGAGGTGAATCAAATGCTTTCATTTTGGAAAGTTAAAAAAGACAATGAGCTCAGTTTTTTAAAAAATAATCTTTTCTGTTTTTTTTTTAAATTTCCAAATCATTTATAAAAGTTAATAAAACTATACTCCTTTCTTCTTACTGTGTTGAGCAAATAAAAAACAATCTGAAACATAATTTCACGTCCATCTGACATAACTTCAAAATGTCAAAGAGAGGTTTAAGGTACAGAGAGCTTTTACAACTAATTTTGGAGCATTTCTATTGGTCCAATTATCATTACAGTTTCAAACAGTATTCACAGTTGAAACATTTAGAAAACTTTACACTGCAAAATAGAGATACAAGATAATTTTTTTTAATCACTAAGAAGTCAATCTTTTACACAATCTTTATTGTTGGCTTGACGATACTCACTCAATCTTTTTGAACTTCTCGAATCCTGCAGCTACATACTGTGCACCTTGCTTGAGATGCTCCAGGTCAGAGACCCTGTGTCCGTGCCGAGGGGTGTAAAGTGTCCGGACGGCCAGTGGAGCTCCAATACTCACCGTTACATCATTCAAGAATGCCTCCATGGTCGAGATCTGCTTCTGATTCACAATAAACTTCCTCCCTAGATAAAAATCAGAGACAGAAAAACAGGAATATTAATGACTCATTCAGACCAGGATACCCCATTTTTTACAAAGGAAAGAATTATATATCCTTTGCTAATTTTTGTGGTATCAGTCTTTATTGTACTGTGGTGACTTACATTAGATGTTGGAACATTGCTGTGAAGATTTGATGGCAAGTGTTTTTTTGATGTGAAGTCGATTTCCAGTTTTAGATTATAAACTATATATAATCTATTAAGTGTTTTGATTATAAACTTATTTATTAAAACTACTGGTTGGAACTTATCACTCCAGAGAACACAGCTTCACTGGAAAACAGCCCAAAGATCCAGCCAACAGTTAGCTTTGAGCATGGTGACCTTACGCTCATGTACAGCTGCTCCAGAGCATCCCATTTTGATTAATGTTTTTACATGAAAATGTACAATTTTTGAATTCACTATTTAAGAGGAGTATCAAAAAATGTTTGGAAATAGTGTAACTGCAATTTTGTCAATAACATACAAGCATAATTACAGGTCTGATATGTGCGGATGCATTATTATTGCATGTTTTTAAAATTAAGTACTGAATGCAGTGGTAAATTAGTCAGAATCAACTTTCCTATTTTGAAATTTTATAAACCCTATACCAAAAAAAAAGCAGTTTTCATCAAAAGACCTGTAAAGAAAGGGTCTCCATTCCTGTAGACAACCACACTCTTCACAGGGGGCAGGAGAAGAGTGCTGACCCCAGTGGAGGCCATTACCCTGACGAGTCAAAGCTGATTTACGTCCTGTAACACACACAAGAGTATTGCACAATCCATCAAAAATTCAACAATGTTCTGGTGTAACATGGTAAACATATCAGTGATTTAAGATACTTGGTTAGACTATATACACAATACACAGTACACAATATCGAATTCTGTACAGAGAATGAAGGTATGTCTGCTAACTGTACAGACAGAGACATAGTTTTAATGTGTTAATAAAATATTCGTTTTTAAACATAGTATAATGTACGCTTGGCTAAATTTGTACTACCTCCTTTCATGGCTAAAAACAGGTCCCACCAGTTGAGATATAAACCAAAGGCTCATTGGAAGACACAGATTTCTTTACAGTGGTGTCATGTCTAACAACATGGAATTTTATTTATACTCCACAGCCACCGATGATCTTTGAAATTTATTTTGAATGTTGATGAAGGGAAAATAATGAGAAATCCCAGAATAATGTATGAGCTACACACTGCCTGTATTTAACCCATATCACAGAAAAATTGCAACATGTCTCTGACATCAATCCGCATTTACACCATTACTTTGTGTAATTATTTTCCGGTAGATGCTTTTAGAGGTTTCAGAAAACTGGATCCATTTACTACTGTGAACCTTTTTTTTAAAGGAGTTTGCCTTTAAAATTTTAGCTATGTATCTGACTAATAAGTGATGTTTACTAAGTCATAACAACATTTTTCTCCAGTTCATGTCTTCAGTTTAATGACCACTCAAATGAGAATGCCTTTATTGTTTTTACCATAAGCATCATTTTGGTGGTGTGATTCAATTATTGGCATCTGAATCAGAATCAAAACTCTGGCAAAAATCAAGACAAGCGTAATAGAGACGCACTTTTCTGACCCTACAGTTTGCACCCACGCACCACCCACATTCTCCCACATGGAATCAGAAATGCTGTAGGCACTGTAGGCACTGTAGGCATATACACACCCATGTAAAGACATCTTTGGAATAGCAAATATATATATATATATATATATATATATAAACACATTCCTGCTCACACCCATACCCATACCCACACATACGCTTATACTTACAGGAGCTTATATCATCCACAACAATATCCAGCGATATCCAGGCTTGTTTAAAAAAGCAGTGATGCTGATGTTGAGCTGAATGGATCTTGTGTCTTGTCTCCTGATTCTTCAGCACGGTCCACAACCACTCACGCATTTAGTGTCTCACGCACACATGAGTGTTTCCAGGTTGCTATGGCAGCGCTGCCAGGATCAGTGGCAACAACAAAAGAGGGGGAGGAGGAGTGGAAGAGAGAGAGAGAGAGAGAGAGGCAGAGCGACACATATAGAGAGAGTACAATAGGTCCAGGAGGCATAAATCTGATGACCTTGTCACCTCTCATCTCTTTCCTTTTCATATAACCTGCCTCTATAAAAAAAAATAACAAGAACACTCCCATCAATTATGACTTTTACATTTATTATAAATAAAACAACTATACCACAGTATTACAAAATAATAGCACCAACCTGTTTCAACCGTTCTCAAGAGAGTAACTAGTCTGACACTTATTCTCCAATTAACAATGAAGAAGTGAAATCCTTTTCCAGTAAAATCAGCCATTAAAGATCATCTGAGTGTGTGATCAAACTTCAGATACGAAATAGTTCTCAGGGCGTTTGTGTCAATCATTCCACTGTGGAAAGCCACATCCGTGATAGTGATAGATAGAATTAATACAAAAGTAGAAGATTTTATCTAGAACCTGACAAATAATGCACATTTTCTAACTGTGATTACTTAAATATTAAAACTAATATTTGGAAGGGAGAAAGTTATAACTGCAGTCTTTTGAAAACTGAAAGAACATCTGCCAAAAAGAGGTGTGATGAAACCAAAGAATAGAAACAATAAGCATTTTAAATAGTTGCTATGCTTAGTTGCTGAGGTTTTTTTTCTTGTGCTCAAAACTGGTTGTATTTAAATACATTTTACTGGAAAAGATGGTCTATCACTTTGCATGGATGTTTTCTTCACAGAAGAAATGGAGAACACATTTAAAGTCAGCTGCCTTCTTTGTTCCAGAAGTGAAATCAATCCACGTGGCCAAATCCGAACCTTCACTTGTGACACAGCTGAGGACTATCCATTATTTCTTATCATTAGCCCACTTCCATCTTCTGTTTCAGGGTTAGATACTGCCAAAGAGAAAGAAACACACGAGACTTAACAATGGCATATAAAGTGTCGCTATGAATCACTCCCTTATTAAATGCCAAATCCTAGCCTAGAGGCCTATATTCAGACATTGAACAGCGCAAAACTTAATCTTCACCACCAAACTGTAGCAAACCTTACTGATAAAAGTGCTTTTTATATTATCTTTTATATCTTGTATCTACACCATACGGGAGCACTATGTAGTTCTACAATTACTCTTCAATGGCCAGGACCACCACAAAGCAGGTATGATTTGAGTGGAGGATAATTCTCACTGTTGCAGTGATACTGACATAGGGTGAGGTTTTAGAATGGGTTGTGATAGTATGAGTGGATCCGACACAGCAGGTCCATAACGTTCCCAATCCAGTGATCACTCAGTGGATTCATTTACTTTTCGTAAAGTGCCTCTTGCTTGAGATGAAGGATCAAACTTCTTTCTAGCCCTTGAATCAAATATCTAATAAATTCAGTCCAGTAGGCATCAATATATGGCTCAAGGTCAATAAGGATCACTGCGGACAATGACTAACTGATACTTTAAAAAGGTCTACAGAAATATTTGCATTTTTTTAAAGAAATTTTATCATGCAAATTTCCAGGCATCCTGCAAATTAACATATCACTGTATAATCACAACTATAATGTATAAATAGGACATTCTTTATTCACTGCAGTGCTGTCACTTCACTCACAGTCTATGACAGTCTAATCTGTCATAATTAAATGTTTCACAATCAGCTTAAATAAAATATACATTTTTATGCCCTCTGAAATGAAGTTTATTAATAGGTAATTCCCTTCCTGCCCCACTTTGCTGCAGTAACAGCTTAAAGACGTGTAGTAAAGTTTTGTCATGATGAGGGCATTCAAATCTGTATTCTATACCTTCTTCCTGCTAGCGATGGCCTGCTGGATCCACAACAGCTCCATGGCCAGAGTTCTTCTGTGCTGTCTCAGAGCTTCAGGAGTGTGTGTTATGTCTTTAAGAAGAGGGCTTGTCTGGAGGGCTGTCAGTCAGAAAAAAAACACAAAGTAAAAACTGTAACACTAAACATGGCATGCGGAGATACAGTTAGCTCCATAAATATTCGGACAGAGACAACATATTTGGCTCTGCATATTACCACAATGAATTTTGAACAAAACTATTCAGATGCCGTTGAAGTTCAGACTTTCAGCTTTAATTTAGTGGGTTGAACAACATGATTGCATAAAAAATGTGATGAACTAAAGCATTTTTTAACACAATCCCTTCATTTCAAAGGCTCAAAAGTAATTGGACAAATTAAATAATTGTAAATAAAATGTTTATTTCAAATACTTGAAAACCCTTTGTTGGCAATGACTGCCTGAAGTCTTGAACTCATGGACATCACCAGACGCTGAGTTTCCTCCTTTTTAATGCTCTGTCAGGCCTTTAATGCAGCAGTTTTCAGTTGCTGTTTGTTTGTAGGCCTTTCTGTCTGAAGTTCAGTCTTTAACAAGTGAAATGCAGGCTCAATTGGGTTCAGATCAGGTGACTGACTTGGCCATGTAAGAATATTCCACTTCTTTGCTATAATTAACTCCTGGGTTGCTTTAGCTGTATGTTATGGGTCATTGTCCATCTGTATTATGAAACGCAGACCAATCGGTTTTGCTGGATTTGAGCACACAGTATGTCTCTGAATACCTTAGAATTCATCCGGGTGCTTCTCTCCTGTCTCACATCATCAATAAACACAGTGCTAGTGGCAGCCATGCATCCCCAAGCCATCACACTGCCTCCACTGTGTTTTACAGAGGTTGTGGTATGCTTAAGGATCATAAGCTATACCACACCTTCGCCATACTTTTTTTCTTTCCATCATTCTGGTTTTTTAGCAAAGTCCAATCTAGCCTTTTTATTCTTGATGCTTATGAGTGGCTTGCACCGTGCAGTAAACCCTCTGTATTCACATTCACGCAGTCTTCTCTTTATGGTCGATTTAGATATTGATACGCCTACCTCCTGGAGAGTGTTTTTCACTTGGTTGGCTGTTGTGAAGGGGTTTCCGTTCCATTTCACCATGGAAATTATTCTGTGATCATCCACCACTGTTGTCTTCCATGGGCGTCCAGGTCTTTTTGCATTGATGAGTTCACCAGTGCGTTCTTTCTTTCTCAGGACGTACCAAAGTGTAGATTTTGCCACTCCTAATATTGTAGCAATTTCTCGGATGGGTTTATTCTGTTTTCGCAGCTTAAGGATGGCTTGTTTCACCTGCATGGAGAGCTCCTTTGACCGCATGTTTTCTTCACAGCAAAATCTTCCAAATGCAGGCACCACACCACAAATCAACTCCAGGCCTTTTATCTGCTTAATTGAGAATGTAGGAATTGCCCACACCTGCCCATGAAATAGCCTTTTAGTCAACTGTGCAATTACATTTGGCCCCTTTAAAAAGGGACATGTTAAGGAGCTGAAACTCCTAAACCCTTCATTCTGTTTTAATGTGGATACCCTCAAATGAAAGCTGAAAGTCTGGACTTTATGTCCATATCCATTATATAACAATAACTTGAATATATTTCAGTAAATAGGTAAAAAAATAAAATATATATGGACCTAACTGTATGTCATACAGAAAAACCTGTGGTTTTCTGTGTCATTGAAAGTGATATTACTTTGTTTCTTTGTATTTTTCGTTTTCAACCAATTCAACAGTCACACTACTAACTCTTCCATTACAGCCATCTCTTCCCTCAACCCAAGGTTCTTACCTCTACCCTACCCAGTCTCCAAACAATATGCACATAAATACATATATATGATGACAATATCATTGCGAATGACATGATAAGGTCATTCATGTCATTCGCAATAATATCATAATATTGTTTACAAAATAAAAATGTTTACAGATTTAAATTTATAGTCACTTCTTCTGAATGTTTGAATTTTACAACTGTAGTAAAGTAAAACATTTTAATAAATAAAACCTTTTAACACTAATATGTATTATTCATTCATTCATTCATTATCTGTAACCGCTGGGTTCGATTCCCGCTCCGGTTGACTGTCTGTGAGAAGTGTGGTGTGTTCTCCCTGTGTCCGTGTGGGTTTCCTCCGGGTGACTGTCTGTGAGGAGTGTGGTGTGTTCTCCCTGTGTCTGCGTGGGTTTCCTCCGGGTGACTGTCTGTGAGGAGTGTGGTGTGTTCTCCCTGTGTCCGTGTGGGTTTCCTCCGGGTGACTGTCTGTGAGGAGTGTGGTGTGTTCTCCCTGTGTCTGCGTGGGTTTCCTCCGGGTGACTGTCTGTGAGGAGTGTGGTGTGTTCTCCCTGTGTCTGCGTGGGTTTCCTCCGGGTGACTGTCTGTGAGGAGTGTGGTGTGTTCTCCCTGTGTCCGCGTGAGTTTCCTCCGGGTGACTGTCTGTGAGGAGTGTGGTGTGTTCTCCCTGTGTCCACGTGAGTTTCCTCCGGGTGCTCCGGTTTCCTCCCACAGTCCAAAAACACACATTGGTAGGTGGATTGGCGACACAAAAGTTTTCGTAGGTGTAAGTGAGTGTGTGTGTCTGTGCTGCCCTGTGAAGGACTGGCGCCCCCTCCAGGGTGTGTTCCCGCCTTGCGCCCAATGATTCCAGGTAGGCTCTGGACCCACCGCGACCCTGGACGGGATAATATATATTAAATAGGTTTAATTTAATATAATAAATATTAATATAACATTTATTTTGTTGCAATAATGTGTACTTGAAACTAATAAAAGTATTTTTCAGTGGTTTTTAATATCGGCAAGAATATTGATATCACCAAAATACTCTGAAATATCATGATATTATTTTAGGGCCCTATTGCCCATCCCTAATATATACATATATGTACCAGAAAATTCCCTAGTTCCTATTTTTTAGGAAAAAAAATAGCGAGGGCCCTATTCCATTCTTTTAAGTGTTTAAAGTAAGTAATAAAATGTTCCCAAATCGGGTCAAACGTATCAGCAGTTCCTCTCAGATTAAATTTAATATTTACTAGATTCATAAAAAAACATAACATCAGTGAGCCAAAGACCCAGTTTGCCAAAGATTTCCACCCCAGGAGAATCTGTTTTTAAGCTAAAAAGAGAGCAAAATTAAGCGTCAGTCATCTGTCATCTGAGAGTTGAGAGAGAGGTGCTCTATCCAAACCCTAAACATAAAGTTAGGAACCTGGTCTTGTAAAAGTGGAAATAACTGCATAGAGACAAAGCTAAGATGGCCAGAGTGGACAGGCATGTCTATTTTTTTGCTGATAACCAGTAATAGAACAAACCTTTCTGCAGTGAGCTGGTGTAGCCCCTGTCTAAGGCCATGCTGCTCAAATCTGCTGCCATTTCAGTTAATGTCCCTTCATTCTCTCTACCACCGTCTGGTAGTGTGGGGGTCTCTGTGTTTTCTCTCATCATCCTGCCATCGCGTTCTTCATCTCTCTCAGCTACTAAGACCACAGCGTGTGGAAGAGATTTTACACTTTCTCCAGACTGTTCCTTCTGTTCCTCTGAACTTTCAGGATGTGTTTGGGCCTTTGGGCGATGACGTCTGAACAATGTTCTCTCCTAAAATTAAAAATCATGAGAAATATTTTAACTTAAAGGAACAATAAGTCATTTTCTGCAATGATTCTTCTTTATGTTATGAAACAACTGGTAGGCCTAGAGGTATCAAATATTCTGTAATGAACCTCTTTTAAAGGTAATGTTCATGATTTTAATCAAGAAAGATTAAATTTCACTAATTTGCTCATCATTTATTAGCTCTCGAGTTTGGTTGCATGCTCAAAACTGGACTGGTTTTTACAAAGCCCCAGTGTCTTTAAATAAGCAAAAATAGAGGGTCTCTGCAGTATGCTAGGCTCTCTGCCTCTAATCACGGCAGACAAATGGCATCTGGAGGATTTTTGACAATAAATAGGCTACCAAACTTTGAAAAGTATGAACCAAATTGAGGATACTGCTCTGTTTTTGACTTGTTTTGCTGTAAGAACTGCTTCCAAATTCAGCAGAACAACTGCATGAAAGTAAACACAAACCCAAAATGCTACAAAACTAAACCTCTTGAGAAACAAATGAGCTTCTGTGGTAATTCGAACTGTGAATAAAAACATACAGACAAGTTAAACGTCAGCCACGTACAAACAAGTAGTTTTTTCCCCCCACAAACACTACGTTCCACTTTAAAAGACATGGAGCATCTAAACGCTCTCTAAGAAGCTTTAACTAATTCAACCCAGGACTACAGATCTATCTAACTGTTTATCTCCTTTAAGCTGCCTATCCAGAACAAATGTATACAAATTGTTTGCTACATTGTAAAGGTAAAAGTGACTGACAGCAACGGTAAGAAACTTATACCACATTTACAATGACTGTCAGTCTATGGACCTATTTTATCCCTGTGTCTCTCGTTTTGTTTTCTTGTGTATGAGCTCGTTTGTCCTTTGATGTTTTTGTTCTAATATTGTGTTTGGTTTTTGAAAAGGACTTTATAAATAAAATGTATTGTTTAATTATTATTATTATTATTATTACTGTTATCAACATTATTATATTGATGCAGTCATGTTCACTTCGTTTCATTGGTTCCTTTGTCCATGTCTAATAGGAACGTTTGCTATTAATACTATTATTACTGTAAATAAATTGCTGACACCATGAGAATTTTGAGCAGATGTACAAGTGTATCTATAAATACATCTACTACTACATCTATTACTAATACTAATAATAAATACATTATTGTATCTGGTTATTTTGAGAAGGAGATTTGAGAATTTTTAAACACTGAAGGTGGGGACAAGGAAACTACATTTTAATTGCTGTCAAATTAAAAGTCATTTAATTAAACTGTCTTTTAATTATTACTTGATATATTTCAAATAATTAATTTAACAAGACAAAATGCTTTAAACTATTAAGGAAACCTTGACTTAAGCCAGAGTGTACATGGGCTGAAACAGGATTTTACTGTCTGACTGACACAGTTGTTGGAGTATATATTAAAATGTATAACCCAACACAGTCATTGTTGTACAGACACTATATCTGTCTGTCCCACAGGCACAGTGTTAAGACAAGAAAATCACATGTGAAATTAAACTCACTCTGTCTGTAAAGTGAGGTCTGGGTATTAATGATCCTCTCCAGACCAAGTGCTCCAAAGAACCTTCTAGTTCATTGACAATCTCCTCAAATTCAGCCTGAACTGACAGCAGTTCTTTCCTGACAAGATATCTACGACACCAAGCCTAGACCACAGGACAGAGTAAAGAAAACACAAGCATTATCAGGATACAAGTGATATATCTTAAAAACACATTGACTGTTTACTAAACCTTCTAGACCACTTATATTTACAAACTATGGACACTATACCCAGATCAGGCATAACATTAAAACAAGCCCGTTTTATTAGCAGCGACACTTTAAATGTGTGTGTACTTTGTAATTCTGCAATTACAGACTGTAGTAGACTTTAAAATAAGACTACACTTATATAGGTCTATACATTGTTTAAAAGCCTATTGATTGCATGTTATTAATCAGGTTAATAGTAACATCTAATATTGTCTAATAATCTAACGTCTAATACTGAAGGTGTTAGAGAGCTAACTGAAAATATCAAGGCAAAGAATAAGCACAGACCTGAGAATGTGAATTTAATCATTTCACATAGATAGGTACAGCACATTATCATTAATGTAGAAAAAGACACTCTGTTGGTGGTTAATTCATAAATTGGTTAAACGTATTAACAAATATAGGCTGAGGCTGACAGAGTTAATGTCGAAGTAAGGTCAGTATCAGGCGAGGTCTGAGGTTTAACCATGTAGGTGAATTTGGGTTCACTATTTGGCAAACAACAGGTCCCTGTTTATCCCTATTTATCTATGAGTTATAAATGATCATTAATGACTATTAATTTATTAGTAATGAATGAAAGTGGTACCACTATCTGTTGCACTGCACCGTTTATTAGCCCTCTTCTACCCTGTTCTTCAATGGTCAGGACACCAAGTACCCACCACAGAGCAGATGTGAATTGGGTGGTAGATCTTTCTCAGCATGTACAATATGACATGCTACAACGATAATGCTTTGGGTGTGTGTTGCACTAGTACAAGTGGATCAGACACAGCATCGCTGCAAGGAAAGATACACCACACTAATTATACTTGTTCTGTGGTGGTGTTGTGGAGTCATTGAAAAATGAGTTACGAAGCCTAACAATGTTTTCAGGACAGATGGATGAAAGTGCTATTATTGAATTATGAAGTGCACCTATGTGGTCAGAGGAGCAAATTACAATAGGTTTAGAAACAAAAGGTCATTTGATTATGATGGCTGATCAGTTGCTGCACAAAATTTCGAGAAGACCTGCTTGACCAGTGCTTTTCTGCACTGTACAGTACTAATAGGATTAATTTTTCCTACTTGTCTGCAGTAAAATTCTCTAGCAGGATACAAATTATTCATTCATTCATTATCTGTAAGCGCTTATTCGGTTCAGGGTCGCGGTGGGTCCAGAGCCTACCTGGAATCATTGGGCGCAAGGTGGGAATACACCCTGGAGGGGGCACCAGTCCTTCACAGGGCAACACACACACACCTACGGACACTGTGGAGTCGCCAATCCACCTACCAACGTTTTTTTGGACCGTGGGAGGAAACCCACGCAGACACAGGGAGAACACACCACACTCCTCACACACAGTCACCCGGAGGAAACCCACACAGACACAGGGAGAACACACCACACTCCTCACAGACAGTCACCCGGAGCTGGAATCAAACCCACAACCTCCCTGGAGCTGTGTGACTGCGACACTCTCTCCTGCGCCACCGTGCCACCCAGGATACAAATTAGATTTTGGAATTAGACTAATGTTAGCATTTGACTGCATTCAGCCACAGGAAAAATTAGCACTAATTACCTAGTTAATCAAATTTGACCTCATTCAAATCCTATTTATTTCTAGAGTTTTACTAACTTACCCCACAGCACAGTCCTGGGGGGCTTTATACCTGCACTAAATGACACTTGGCATTGTGTAATTATAATCATGAAGTGTAGATAAGTGTAATGTGGAGCTGCCCCAGAGCACTTTGTACAATCAGCGGTGTTCAACTGACATTGTACAAACTACAAGAGCGCCACTAAAATGTTGTTGTCATAAACAGACCACAGTGAGTGTCTTCTGTTTTGCAGTTTTAGACTCAAAGCTAGCTTTTAACCACCGGACTTAAAAAGTAATTTCTGTAGCAATACATGCAATGTCAGTTAAATGCACACAGTACAATAAAATGTAGTCATTTACCTGAAAAGAGATCAATATTTTAATCCACACTTGCTGCTCCATTAAACCGGTGTATTGTTGTTGTTGCTGATTGATTGTGTGTGTTTTTGTCTTAGCAACACAAACTTCGCTGCTTCTCTTCCTCTCTCTCTTGGCCGCAGTGGAACTGAGAGCGCCCTCTAGCGCCTCAACAGCAAACAGCTCCCTCCGCCGGTCTCTCACTCACAAAGGCTCTGTCCAAACGTTCCCTATAACAATGTTTTGAAACTTTTAGGCCTCAAAGTCTCACAGGACATTTCCACTTCAAATGTTTTACTCATTAAAATCTTTTTCTCACTTCTGAATCTCTAGCGCTGAGCCACACAGCTGTAAACAAATCTGTCCACTTTAGTCCAGGCCCAACTTGTACACTTGTCTTGAAGTAATGAAACCACTGATGGTTTGTCTCACATAAACATATTTTAATTCTACCACACTCAGAACTCAGAATGTCAGTCCAAAGCTGCACATGCACTGAAAGACTGTGAATGTAGTGGCTATAGTGGTTGCCATTTCCCGTTTTGCAGGTCAAAGGTGAGCTCATGAGTGCATTCTGTGCGCATTCAGTCTTCGTCCATAAGGATGCAGGCTCAGCAGAGGCTTATTACCCAATATCCTTAAAATAAGCGGCTCTCTGACCAACAAAATGTGATTCAGATGAAATCTGAATTCAGCCTGTGTATGTTAGCAAATTAGTTCATTTAAAAACGTAACATTTAACCAGGCACTTTTAGAGTTGGTAAATAACACAATGCACCCTTCAGGCGTTTTGCAGTATGGCTTAAGTATGTGTGTGGGGACTCAAGTGGGAACCACAAGGTTAGAGCTTTATTAAGGACAGCTCTACTGTAAGATTACCAAACTCACTCATATGGAACTACTGATGACCAAATGGACCACAAGTGCACAGTTTGGGACAGGCCCAAGTACAATAATTAGTGCAGTATAGAACAAGTAGTGACTTTACAGGAAGCTGTGAATGAAATGAGTTCAAAGAAATAATTTGATTTAACTTTATTAGGTGTAACCAAAGCCTACAAAAAGAAAACAAAGACATATTAAAACATCAAGCACAAAATATTTCAGACTCAAAGGCAGGCATGTTACAGACGTATTCTCAGAAAGCTGCAATGCTAAAGCCAGGAATATTTTTATTTTCTCTTAGAGCTCAGAGAGTTCCCAGTGGTTGTTGGAATCATACTGTGATCAAGAAATTAGAAGCAGGAGTTATTTAAGCTCAATTCATAGACCTTTAGATGCAGATTGTGCTGTGCTTTCCATGTGCTTTGGCTATATAAAGTAATTACTCTTACATTACAGAACGATTCCAAATACCTCAACAATAACATCTGGTTAAACTGTGGAAATTAGTAGATGGAACCTGCTGCGGGGGGAATGCTATACAATACAGTAATGTCTAGGTGATTAATTAATCACCATCAGCAAAGGAATGCTGAAATTTGGTTAAAAAATACAGCATGTAAAATGTGCTTCCAACATCTAAACACAGCAAACATTTTTGGGGAAGCATATGTTCCACTTTCCTGCTACAGAAAAACAACATAGAAGGAAAAACATAGCCAGCTATGTTAAACTGAAATTTAAACAAAGCTATATGTCCAATTAAATAAGAAAAAATGGAATGTATAAACATAAAACATGTAACAACCTGACTATTCCCTCCTTTTGCAAACAAGTCAACTAAGCTAGCAGTTTCTCAAACACAGACAACACATGCTTTTAGAATTTATATAAATAAGTCATTAAAAAAAAAAACATTCTCAGGTTCCCTTCAGTTTCGTGACTAGCAGCTAACACATCTCTACAAAATTTCTCTACATCTGTAGCACAGTGATCAACATTAAATTTCAAAACTACTTCAAAAACCACAAATCATCAACTAATGTCAGAACTCAAAACATTGATTAATAATAGAAGCTAGTTTAAACTAAAAAAAAAAAACAATGCTCAGAACAAAACCTTGCTTCTCATCTCATCTTTTCTGCTTTGTCTGATTCAGGGTCCCGATAGCAAGAGGGCAAGCAAAGCAGCCCAGGCATCTCTATGCCCCACAACTTCAACAAACGCCTCTTGGGGATTCTCTGGTGTTCCCAGACCAGCCCGAAAATAAAGTCTCTCCAACGAGTCCTGGGTCAGCCTCAAGGCCTCTTCCCTGTTTGCCATGCCTGATATACCTCAATCGCAAGATGTTCAGGAGGCATCTTGACCAGATGACAAAACCAACTCCACTGGTTCCTCTCAATATGAAGAAGCCACAGTTTTACACCAAGCTCCTCCTCGACTGAAGAGTTCATTCAATCCTGGAGATTGTGCCCAGCAACCCAAAGGAGAAAAACAATTTCTGCCATTTGTATGTCCAATCTCATTTCTTCGGTCATTAAGCAAGGATCATGAACAAAGGTGAGTGGGGGGCGTAGACTGACCGTTAAATTTATGGCTCAGCTCCCTCTTCACCATTATGTTCTAGTATAGCAGACACTGCACCTAACCTGTGGTCTATTTCAAAATCTCTCTTCCTATTACTCATGAAGAAGACCCAGAGATACTTCAACTCTTCCAAATGTGGTACGTCCTTTCCACATTGAAGGAGCATGCCATTGAAGGAGACCAGCTCACAAAGTGAACAAGCTTGACTTAACACAACAATGTAAAAAAACAGCTCACACTGCAAGAGTACAAGAACTAAATGGCTTGCATCAGGGGCCCCAGCACCCCATAATCCTGGAGCACCCCCTGACAGAACATGTAGGGGAACATCGTCATATACAAATCTACAAAACTCAGGTAGAGTGGAGAGGTTCCACAGTCATAATGATATCCGCACTGTTCAACCTGAATCTGATGTTTGAATATCAGGTGGATTCCTGATATTCCACTTTTAAGTACCTTATCATAGACATTAACAGAGAGGCTGAGAAGTGTGATGTCCCGATAACTGAGACATAATCTCACCACCCTTGCTTGCCAATTCATAGGCACTGTTCTAGGTGTCCATGCGATATTGCAGAGACTTGTCAACCAAGGCATTATCCATAACCAATATCGAGGACCTTCCGCCACTGCAGGTGAATCTCATCCACTCCAGGGGCCTTGCCACTGCAGAACTTTCCAATTACCTCAGCAAATTTGTCCAAAGAAAATAGAATGTGACACACCAGACAGCTCTGGCCCAATGCCCCACAAAATCCTTATTTGAGTTCAGAGTTTCACAATCCTTGCTAAGCACAGCTTGGACAGTGTCCCCGACTTCCCCTCATGAAGTGTTGGAGAGTTTTCCAGAACCTCTCCATGACATCTACAAACTCTTACCACACTCTATATTTAACTTCAGCAAATACCACAACTACATTTCTTTTATTTATCCACACCCATCTGCTGAGGCTGGAGGTCCTTGAGGCAGCCAAGCTCAAAAATGCTTCCTTCTTCTGCTTGATGGCCTTCCACACATCTGGTGTCCACAATCAGGTTCTTGGAATGCCACCATAACAGGCATTAAGGCACTGCAGACCTCTAGCCTCAGGTCAGAAGACATGACCACAACGGCTATCACTCATCTTTGGCCCAAGGTTCTCTAGTACCAAGTACACTTATGAGCTACTTTGTTATTTGTTTATTATGGCCAGTCCTTGACTAGCACAGAAATCCAATAACATCCCACCATTTGGGTTCAGATCAGGCAGACATTTATAACCAGGTTTCTCAGTGTTTGCCAACATGAGAAATCAATTCCTCCAGCAAAATATGGAGCCGGTGCATGGAAAATGGCAGCCGTGGCCTAGTGGTTAGGGAACTAGGCTTGTAACAAGAAGGTGGCTGGTTTGATCCTCAGAGCTAGCGGGTCATGACTGAAGTGCCCTTGCTCACTGCCCCCTAGTGTTCACTAGTTTGTGTGTAAATGTGTGTTTCACTGCACGGATTGGGTTAAATGCAGAGAACAATTCTCTCTTTGTGCAAGCACAGTGGCCAATAAAGTGATTCTGAATCCCCTCAAGAACTTCACTCACTATCAACTATGTTGTTTCCCCAATTTATTCCTTTTTTTGGTATAAACTAAAATTAGCCACTGGTACACTGTAAAAGTTTCTTTCTACTGAAAAAAGACTTCCATATTTAAGAACTACTAGTGCAACTGACCCCTTGACAGCTCTACAAAATCTGAATTTCCCATGTCATAATGCTACATACAGATGATGCTGACTTAACATTAGTTAACTAAACTGATGTCCTACAGAGCCCATAAAAACCTACAATCAGCTAAGGCTTGCAAAAAAGTAAAGTGGAGGTTACATAACCCAAAGCAAAAAAATGTTTCAATATTACTTATTGAAAAAATAAAGCCTTTTGATATCAGTCTATGCAGATTCTCATTTGTGCATTTGGCATTGTTCCCAGGTCAGTACAGCAGCCGCAGATTTAGCGAAGCTTGTTGAAATGTGGCCATGATAGCAGCAGTTCCCATCTTGAAAATATGCAGCCAGTGAGTTTTAGCTTTGCCTTCAGTCTCAGGGACCAGATGTTTTGGGCAAGTCCTGATTCTCTGCCAGATGCAATTTTTGTCTGGATGGTCTGGGTTAAGGGCCAGTCTAGTTACATAAACACACTGTTCACTGATGCAATTATATTATATTAGCAATTGGCAATAAGATTATATTGAATAACACTAGGGTGGCACGGTGGCGCAGCAGGGAGTGTCGCAGTCACACAGCTTCAGGGACCTGGTGGTTGTGGGTTCTAGTCCTGCTCCGGGTGACTGTCTGTGAGGAGTTTGGTGTGTTCTCCCTGTGTCCGTGTGGGTTTCCCCCAGGTGACTGTTTGTGAGGAGTGTGGTGTGTTCTCCCTGTGTCCGCGTGGGTTTCCTCCGGGTGCTCCGGTTTCCTCCCACGGTCCAAAAACACACGTTGGTAGGTGGATTGGCAACTCAAAAGTGTCTGTAGGTGTGAGTGTGTGAGTTGCCCTGTGAAGGACTGGCACCCCCTCCTTGTGCCCAATGATTCCAGGTAGGCTCTGGACCCACCGCGACCCTGCACTGGATAAGGGTTACAGATAATGAATGAATGAATAACACTACTTCTTACCAAGTATCAGACCAGTGTTGATTTCCAGGCTTGACAAGTTCACCACGCTCTAACAATATGAGGCCTTGGGCCAGTTTACATAAGCCCCCCATCTTCTATAAAAGGGTTAATAGTTAGGCTCATATGTTTACATAGTTCTGCTAGTATTTGTAAAATGTGTACACTTTCTGAAAAAAACATGAGTGACCTGTTATATTTTATATTTTTCCATATATTCATTCATTCATTGTCTGTAACCGCTTATCCAGTTCAGCCTGCTCAGAATTTTTGGGCGCAAGGTGGGACCACGCCTTGGAGGGTGACACACACTCACACATTCACTCACACCTATGAACACTACTGAGTTGCCAAGTCACCTACCAACATTTGTTTTTTTTATAATTATTATTATTATTAAATATTATTGCCCTGTAAAGGACTGGCGCCCCCTCCAGGGTGTATTCCCGCCTTGCGCTCAATGATTCCAGGTAGGCTCTGGACCCACCGTGACCCTGAACTGGATAAGGGTTACAGACAATGAATGAATGAATTAATTAATTATTGTTAACACAGGGAGTACACACAAAACTCCTCACAGACAGTCAACCGGGGTGGGACTCGAACTCTCGACTTCCAGGTCCCTGGAGCTCTGTGACAGCGACACTACCTGCTGCGAAACCACGCACCACTGTGATATTTTCTTTAAATTTTACAGATCTTACAAAAGTTATGTGACCAAATATTACATTGCTCTAGACTCTGTTTCGCAAATGCAACCAAGAAACCAAGAAATCAAGGTCAAACAGATAGTAAGAGTTTCCTCAAGAGATTTTATAGTAACTCATGGTTTGAAAGCATAGATAATATATCAGGGATAATATTATGGTCTCATATAATGGTGTTCAATACCTTACTTTGACATTCAGGCTAACATTTGTGACTGCTTTGGAAAAAGCACTAAACAATATATTTCAAAGTGATTAAGCTTTTCTATATAAGTGTAACATATAGCAGTGTACAATGTACTTTTAATTCATTTGAAGCATGTCCAGAATATCCTTTTTTACTTTAATCCTCTTCCTTACAAAACTGAACTTTTATACGAATTTTTCTGTCCATTTTCTCCTCTGAATCTGAGTTTATGCCACTGCTGATGTAAAGATTGTGCACTGACAGAAAACATATGTGGTTAAATGTAGTGATTACTCATCTAGAAAGGATACATGGAGCTGCTGAGCTCTTCCAGCTGTGAGGAGAGAGAACATTGCATCATTAATAACAGCCACTGAAGGTGAAAGTGCTATAAAAATTACATTATGGCAAATAACGGAAGCAATAATGGAAAGTTAAATTGCTTGAACTTGCACCCTGACAGAATAACAACCATACAATGCCTATGAAGTCTATTTGTTCAGATTTTACCAGATTGTGTCTGTTAAAGTAATTTTTTAATTCAGATGTCCTATCATATAGAAGGCTCTTTAAGAGACATAAAACCTTTACATACTAAAATAATTTATATAAAACATATTAAACTGACATGGATTTGTCTCGTATTATTGGGTTGAACTTGGTCAAATCTTGAAACTATATTTTAACTATATTTTAAATGTATCCTGAAATAATGACTTACTATTCACAAGCCTTTATTTACATATAGTAGCAAAACATCTTGGGTCTCAGGAGTCTGTTCTATGGGTACCTTCCGTACTAAACAAGGAAACACCAGAAAGTCTAAAACCTTCTTTTATTCTGTAGTTGCTGTAGAGACCAAGCATCTGTTATGTCTGTCTTTAATTAGCTCCAATGCCTTTCACACTCATTCATGCTGCAAGAGTCCAAAATACACACTAAATTTTGTTTTCCTTACTTTGGGGTGTGTTTCCTTGTGCCTCTGTATGCTGCTGAATGCTGCTGCAGTTGAACTAACACAAACTTAACTTTATTTTCAACATATTTTACTTGTTCTAATAAAAGGTAGTGTTCCTGCAGATTGTTGTAAAGGCAGTCAAATATCCCCATTATTTCAGTGCTCAAATTACTCTTCTGCTGTCTCTCAGTTCAGATCTGAACAAATCTAATGGTTTTTGAGGTCCATACTGCTACTGAAAGAAGACAATGCTCTGGATTTGAAATGATGATGATACAAGTGGTCAAGAGTGGTCAAGATGACCTTACTGAAAAACTTAAAATAAACTTATAAATAGACTTTGTATGTACCGTATTTGTGTGTGTGTGTGTGTGTGTGTATTACATTGCTGAGCAGGTGTTCCAGGTTGCGGTCTGAAGCACTTTTCTTCTGGTCCTCTGAAAGCTCCTCTACATGGCTGTCCAAACTGAAGTGCAGCCGAGCCAGTTTCTCCTGCATCTCTCTCACATGCTCCAACTGCTCGAATGAACATACCTTACCTAAAGAGGAGAGTTCAAACACTAAGAACATTTATACTCATTTCCCCAGCCCCAAGAGCAATCAAAGCTACATAGAATGTTTACAGCACTAGTAGCCAATTGCTTATTTACATTACCACATCCAGTTCATTTTAATGGAGAGAGCTTCTGTATGAGGAGGACCACTATGCTGCAGCTACCCAATCAGGCAAGAGCAGGTTGGTGCATAATGCAAAAGCACCATACAGAATGCATTATATTATTTACATACAGATATGCCATAGACAGGCACTCCTACACTTAGCAGAGAGCTCCAATATGGAAAATGCAATGGGAAAATTGCAAGTGGACACGTAGCATAAGTCAAATTGTTCTTGCCTTGTGAGGTATAAGCTACATTATATCGATAGCTCCAGTGCAAGAAATGTGATCATATTTGCACACAAGTGGTAATGGTTAGTTGTAGACTTGGAGAAACGATTTTTTAAATATAAAAGATAACTGATTACGCTTGAATTAAATATGTAGGTTTCAACCCACACAATTTACCAGAAGACTCTTGTGTAACAAGTGACATAAACATCTATAAATCTCCATCCAACAATTTCATTCACGTGCAGATTTGAATCACACAAACTCAATGGATTATATTTTTTAGGAAACATATACAACGTTGGTGGTCTTACCAAAAGCCTGCAGTTTTCCAGAGTGGAAGTCATTGAGCAGATTGAGGAGCCCACCCTCCATCTCTCTCACGTCAGACACATCCGTGAGGAAGGAATGCTGGAGGGGAGAAGAGGACTGAGACACACGGCTGGGTCCAGCTGGCTGGGGGGCTTTCGGCTTCTCTCTGTGGGACCTGCTGTTACAAACACACCCACAATAACACACACCCACACAAAAGCCACTTAGAAAAGTTTGTTTTAACTCAATTTTCATCCTAATCCTCCAGATTGGCAGGAAATATACTTCAAGAATCAAGCTCCCTGGAACAGTTTATTGAAGTTGTAGAAAACCTGAAGCTGACAGCATGGGGTGGAGTGTTGGTATACAGAGTTATATGTGATTTATACTACGTACACTGTCAGAAAAACTGTCACTGTGGTGCTGCCCTCAAGGGTACAAAGACTGTGCCTTATTCTATTATAATTGTATTATAATTCATCATTCATTCAGTCATTGTCTACAATTGTTTATTCAGTTCAGCAGTGGGTCAGGAGCCTACCCGGACTTATATCATGTTCACGGTCATGAAAGATCACAAATATTCACCTCTCCTTCTGGAGAAGAGAATGTAATGTACCTTTAGAAAACAAAACTTGACTTTAACACCACTGTTGTAGCTTTCAAGGTACATTTACACTGTTTGTGACCAATAACATACCTCTACATTTTTTCTGAGTGTGTATAAATGGTTTCAAATAACTAGGAATAAAATGTGTTTACATTAATTTACATTAGAGAATAAGACTTTTTTTACCTTCTCGTTTAAAACAAATTAAGATACATGTTTTAAGAGTGACAATATGTTACTTTAGATGCACTACAGGTCCTTCAATTACTATACCAGTGTATGTTCATTGATTTATTATGAAATGCAGGAAGCTCTGGCTCAGCCTTATTTGAACTTATTTGTGCATTCTATCTTACAGATTTATATTCTTAAGAAAAATGACTTATATTCCCTTCCTCCAGGGAAAAGACCCAGTATCAAGTCTATTCATACACACCTGGTTGCTTTTGGAGGGACCACTGGGACAGTCAGGACCTCTTTGGGTGCTCCCATGGCCCCCACAGACCTCTTGTACTTGCCCCTGTTTTTAGGGGAGGGTGGCTGGGGAAGGCCCAGGGAGAATGTGGCACTCTTGCTGGCCGGGAGGACCGACAGTTTGCGGGGATTCACCGGTGGAGGTGGCGGCTGAGGAAGCGAGACTTTCGGACTTCTCTTCTTCCTTTTATCCTCCATTGGACTGACTGTGTTTTTCAGTGGCGTTCAGTGTCTTGATTGCAGGCAGGTTGTCCACTAAAGATCCTCTGCCACAAGGAAAAACTATAAAACTCACTATTTCTCCCACTTCTTTTAATTAGGCACATCAACAGTATTCTTAAGTACAAGTTTTCTTAAAATTAGAGATTAAAGAAAATGAGGCACACACACACATACATACACCCACACACACATATACATACATACATACAGGGGTTGGACAATGAAACTGAAACACCTGGTTTTAGACCACAATAATTTATTACTACCGTGTAGGGCCTCCTTTTGCGGCCGATACAGCGTCAGTTCGTCTTGGGAATGACATACACAAGTCCTGCACCATGGTCAGAGGGATTTGAAGCCATTCTTCTTGCAGGATAGTGGCCAGGTCTCTACGTGATGCTGGTGGAGGAAAACGTGTCCTGACTCGCTCCTCCAAAACACACCAAAGTGGATCAATAATATTTAGATCTGGTGACTGTGCAGGCCATGGGAGATGTTCAACTTCACTTTCATGTTCATCAAACCAGTCTTTCACCAGTCTTGCTGTGTGTATTGGTGCATTGTCGTCCTGATACACGGCACCGCCTTCAGGACACAATGTTTGAACCATTGGATGCACATGGTCCTCCAGAATGGTTCGGAAGTCCTTGGCAGTGACGCGCCCATCTAGCACAAGTATTGGGCCAAGGGAATGCAATAATATGGCAGCCCAAACCGTCAATGATCCACCCTTCTTGGTGGTATGCTGACATTACCCTGGATACCGTGGCTCTTGATACATCACAGATGCGCCAGCAAGACAGTTTGTCCTCTTTTGAACTCTGGTGTGTCACCCATAATGCTGTGTGCATTGCAATATTTTGAGCAAAACTGTGCTCTTACCCTCTGCTAATTAACCCTTCACACTCTGCTCTTACTGGTGCAATGTGCAGTTAATGAAGATTAGCAACCAGGCTGCTCCAATTTAGCCATGAAACCTCCCACACTACAATGACAGGTGTTTCAGTTTCATTGTCCAACCCCTGTATATATATCCTTTTATATGTGCTCATCTTTTGATATTTAATATTGTATTTTAAGTGGAACCATAATGCATGTAAATATCATCAAAGAATATAGAATATTACTGGCAGTCACTGAGAACATGATTAAAACTTTCTGGACAGAGGCAGACTTTCACATATATCATTTCTCTCCATTTAGAGAAGCTGCTCTTAGAAAGGACCCATTTACATTTAATAGCACAGCACTCCCACAGGGGCTTAGTAATATTACATCAGTCTCTGTTTACTATTGATCAACACCAACACGTACACAACCGGAACTCTCCTTCCTTTTACATAAGGCATGAAATCCAATTTTCAAACTTTTAACTAGATTTCATCCAGAAGCAGAGACTGGGCTCTGATATTTACATCAGCCTCAGTGGAAAACATGGTCATTTACAGGTTAATCAAATTTACAGCAAACCTTTTACCCTCAAAATATTTTATATATGTTAGATGTCTCATGTTAACCTTTACATTTATGGCATTTAGCAGACACTCTTATCCAGAGTGACTTACAAAAGTGCTTTGTGTTCATTCAGAGACTGTATCTAAGCTAGTACAAACAGGTTAGGGTGCATAATACCCTTGAGCTCAGACATTGCCAGAACAGGGCCGGTGCTGTTACCTGTAATATCAGCCAATGGCTAGTCATTGTTTATATCTATGTGTTCACACCTAGAAAGAAGATGAGTCAAGTACAGCATCAGTGTAGATACAATGCATGTATTTGCATTAAGTATACATAATTTAGTTATTTGCTTGCTAATGTAGCCAGCAAGTATGAGCATTAGAAAGGTTTTTCAGGATCCAACTCCAACTCATCCCAAAGGTGTTAACCAGGGCTTTAGAAAACACATTTCCACTGCTCCACAGTCCGGTACTTGGGGGATTTATACCCCTGCAGGAAAGAGAGTAAACAGAGCTATCACACTCCCAGTGTAAAATATTTTTAGAAGCCTCAGATCCCTTTGAGAGTATAGAGTATCTGATACCATTCCACTATAAATAGTTATCCTCTCAAAAGAAGTACTTCAAATGGTTGAGGCTCTAATGCTGCATTGTCCTCATGGCTGAACTTTCCTACACTGTAATTTCTCATATCCAGACTTATTTTTAAGTCATTTCCAAAATAATATATAGCTGCTACTAACAGGAATTAAGAAGTAGAGAGCAACAAAACATAGAAATAATATGTCTAAATAAAAATAAAAATTTAATTATTATATGTAATTTGGCTTATCTCATGATGCAGTACATTCATTCATTATCTGTAAGCGCTTATCCAGTTCAGGGTCGCGGTGGGTCCAGGGCCTACCTGGAATCATTGGGTGCAAGGCGGGAATACACCCTGGAGGGGGCGCCAGTTCTTCACAGGGCAACACACACACACACTCACACACGCGGACACTTTGGAGTCGCCAATCCACCTACCAATGTGTATTATTGGACCGTGGGAGGAAACCGGAGCACCCGGAGGAAACCCACACAGACACAGGGAGAACACACCAACTCTTCACAGACAGTCACCCAGAGGAAACCCACGCAGACACAGGGAGAACACACCACACTCAGTGGTCACAGACAGATGATGTAGTACAGATTAATAAAAAATACTGTAAAATAACAAGGGTCTTCTACATGGGTTAAATTTTAATCTCAAATGGAGAGATTATGTGAAACTAGTTCAAGAAAAATAAGATAGATTTGTATTAATCGCAATGTAAATACTTTTACTCCTGCAAAATTACACCTTCCCAAAAATAACCTGAAGAGAGAAACAAAAGTAGCAAAAGCTACAAAGACAAAAAGTGTTGTGTTTTCGATCACAAACAGCAAAACAAATAAAATGATTACTTATGTTTATTACCATGGGGTGTAAACTATGTGTAATACCAAAGAGTACGGTTTTGCATCTTCAGCTTAAAGGGACATTCCATCCATTTTTAAATGCTGCAAATGCCAATGACATCATTTGAAATCAAGCCACAACATCTCAAGAAATGTGCCAGAATTTCATGGAAAGAATTCAGTGGGTTTATTGTTTAAACTGTGTTTTCTTGTCCTTTGTTCACAGTGTTAGTTAATGAAGACCTTCTAGAGCTCAGAATGCTGTGCTGAAGTAGGAAAAAACTGTGCACTGCAGGAGGAATAAATGAGTGAAGCTGGACAAACATAGGCTTTGAATTAATCTCTGAAACTGAACGTAATGTGGATAAAAATTATTGGACTATTAAAGTGTGTCCTGATTTTTGACTTGACCTGATTTTTCATGAAAGTCATAATGTACTAAATAGGGACTAGAGAGACCAAATTAACATTTTAAGAACTCTTTTCTACAGGTTTTCTTACAGCTTTCACAAAACTATAAATAAATACTGCATAAATGATCAATACACAGATCACACACTTAATAGAAATGAGAAAAACTGTGTAGGTTCTCTGGTGTTTGAATAGAAAATAAAAATATTTCACAGCATTACTCCTGCTCATCATCACCAGCCATGTAAAGAAAACTGAGCCATAGGTTTATCTCCAATGAAACTACTTTGCATTAATGTGTTTTCTCATGCAGACTTACGCAACAAATTTCAAAAATTAGGTGTAATTGCCCTTATAATATAAGCATCCCATGGTGAGCTATCGATTACCGGCTCTTTCTTACAATACAAAGGTTAATAAAGAGACATTTACTTTTAAGATTACTGCGAAAGACTAATTCATTATGAGCGACTACGCCGACAGTGATGGAGATTTGCCCCAAGCCTCAGATAAAGCGCTTCACTCACCAGCTGCTGCCCTTCTGTTTAGAAAAACGACGTCAGGACTGGACTCAGCGTTATAAACAGTACCTGTCTGTCCATTGTAAAATTTCTGCTTCCCGTTTTGTCTGAACGTTATGTTGATTTAAACTGTCCCTCTCTATGCGGACTCTCCATGACCGCGAATAATAAAAAAAATCCATGTCGCCATTTCCAGATTAGCATTTAAAGAGACAGAGTCCTGTTTACAGCAGCGTGTCCGAAGCATTAAATGAATCATTCGTGTGAACCGACTCTTTTCACTATTTGTAGCTTCATGTTGAATCAGCCTTTCAGATTTTTAACCCACATCCATCTTCAGTGTAATCAATTTGAGTTAATGAGACTGAGGAAAATTAAGTCAGTTACAGTTGTGCACATATAAAGGCACACAGTTTAATAACAGGAATACTTAAGGCAATGGAGATTCCTGTATTTTTTTAAACATTGGGATTAACTCTTATATCTGCATATTATTTAAGAACTGAATAAACTTTTCAATTGAGTCGGCTCAATCCATTGAAACTGAATCAGAAATTCGAGTCTTAAAAATAAACAATCTGAAAGAATGAGAAGGGTATTTCTGCAGGCCGGAGGCACCTCCAAGTCACCTAACCATAGCCTCCCACTTCCGGTATATACCCCGCCCACATGCTACTCTCCGGCCTGTATGTCTCGCCCACTTGCTGGTCTCCGGCCTGCAGAGTTATGTAGTTGGAAAGAATCGGTTCGGTATAATGAATCAAACCTGACATAACCAACAGCTCCTCTCTTCTGTTCCGAAGGCGGTGACCTCTAGAAATCATGTTCAAAATCAATTGATTACATTATTTAAAATCAATAATAGTAAGTACAACCCCGACCCTGAATTGGATAAGCGGTTACAGATAATGAATGAATGAATAAATGAATGAAGTGCAAGTACAAACATTTGAAATGATGTCACATCTATTTATTTGGTCATAGCTTCATTATTCTATGAAATAAATGAATGTGATCTTCTGAATTCAATTTAATCAGGCACTGCATTAAAAATAAATATTTTTGCATCTTTATTTTGTGGTACCAAACCAACTGGAGTTGGCCAATGAGAAGGTAAAAGGGGACCCAAGGTACAATTTTAGATTATAGATTATACGATAAAACAAAACTGACGATCAGTCCACTTGAAAATGACTTTTTTAAATCTGTAGTGTAGCACCATTTCTATGGTAGGAAAACCGGATTGATTTCTCGGCATGAGAAATGGTTCCTGTTTTTTTTGTTCCAACTGATCTTCACATATCAGACTGACCTTTGGTTCCTGCCCTGTGCCTGAAATGTTATCAGAACGTCTTGAAGATCTTGAAGAAGTCCTTAATGCTATAGTCAAAAGCTCTAACAGGTTGTAAATTACTCTTGAATTAAGCATCAGCCAAATGTTGTAATGTATGTAAAGAATTTTTGATCATTATCTTTTCCACTTGGTGCCATTCTGAATCGTGGTGTGCGTTTTTATTATTAAAATCAGTAGTAGTACATGTTCAAAAGCACAACCATTAGCCGTAAGATATGGCAAATATTACACTTTCAATATGTACATTGATGGTTTTACTACAGGGAGGCAGCATGGAGTGACGTACCTATACATTTCTTTTACTAAAACCGTCTGTAAACATTCCACAGCTTTTACTCTGCAATTTTTCTTTTCATTATACATTCTGCAATACATAGTTTAAACAATGTATTTAAATTATGTTTCCATTGGACAGCGATTATTTGCAATGTATATGCTTGCGTTCTGTGGGTAAAAACTGTATAATTACAGTTAGTAGTTACTACAGAGATCCTGAGTCCTGAGAAGACAAATAAAAACATTTGTATCCACACAGGTTCTACTGTACATTGCAATGTAGTTGTGCCTACAGACATCTTTGTGTATGATCCCTGTGCTTTTTAATTACAGCAGGATAAACCAAGTGTGGAACGCAAAACACTGACCAGGGAACCCAATGTTGTAATTTTCTTCCCATATATTCTCAGGGTAAATATATCTGAGTCCAGAGCCTACCTGGAATCATTGGCAGCGCAAGGCGGGAATACACCCTGGAGGGGGCCCCAGTCCTTTACAGGGCAACACACACTCACACACATTCGCTCACACCTATGGACACTTTTAAGTCGCCAATCCACCAACATGTATTTTTGGACTGTTGGAGGAAACTGGAGCACCTGGAGGAAACCCACGCAGACACAGGGAGAACACACCACACTCCTCACAGACAGTCACCCAGAGGAAACCCACACAGACACAGGGAGAACACACCACACTCCTCACAGACAGTCACCCAGAGGAAACCCACGCAGACACAGAGAGAACACACCACACTCCTCACAGACAGTCACCCGGAGCGGCAATCGAACCCACAACCTCCAGGTCCCTGGAGCTGTGTGACTGCGACACTCCCTGCTGCGCCTCCATGCCGCCATATATACATATATCTGAATTTACTCATCAAAATAATAGAAATTAGAGATCCAGACTTGTGTAAGAATACAAAAATATTTACTTTTATTTTATGGCAGATCAGAACATAAACAGAATGACAAAATGCATTTTTATAGAAAAAATAAAAAGCTCTCATGCAGGCGTTTTGCTCTTCCGTGATGCTCATCTGGAAATAACTTAGCCCTCCTCTAACTGACTTTGTGATCTGAGGAAGCTGAGTATGAGTAGGCCTTTCCCAGCACTATTCTGTCTCTGAGCAATTTGAAAAAGGCATAGTAGTTGCTGAAGAGTATGAGAGCTAATGATATTGTCTGGTACCATTTTTCTGAACACATCAGTGAATATAGCTGATAGAATATCATCGCTCCTTCCAGGATGATGAGGATGTTCAATATTCTGAGAGGTTTGTTGAAGAAAAACTGAAGGGGAAAAAAAAAAGGAAGGTTGGCAGTCGTTAAGGAACAAAGACAACCAAGTATCAATCAACACAGCTTCTGTTCAATGCTGCTGTTACAGGGAGACACCCTTTTTTTGGAGACTGGGGAAGTTCCACTACAAAAATAAAATGTAACGTAAAAAAGGAATAATGCTATACATGGCACTGTGTGTCATGTGCTTTTAATTGCATTCATCTGAAATTATTTGGGCATTAATTTTAATTGAGGTCTTGTCTTGAAGGGTCATAAATGGCTTATGCAAAAAGTGACTGACAATTAAATACTTAAATTATTCTAATGTCTTTAAAGAGTTATTTCTATTTAAGGCTTTTATTGAAATATATTTTGTAGAACAAGTATTCAGCTTACAATAAACTCATATTCCATCCCCTAAGAGATTACTACAAACTGGCATCAATCATACATTAATTAGTTTGTTATAGAAGCTTCTGATGTGCTACGTAGTAAATGTGTAGATATATGGTGGGTACTTACATAGAAACGATAATGTGAGACGTCTGAAGGTACTGCTACATTATAGTGGCCCATGGCCTTATACACATTTTTGTTGTGTTTGACCAGTACGCCTGGTGGCCACGTGCAGTCTTCTGTCCATCTAAAAGCATAAGACAAATTAATGGGGTATATGCTTTTTTACACACTTTCTAATAGAAACTTAATGAGACGTACATGTGCTGAAGGACATTGGAACAGAGCGAGGGGTCCACTTTCTGCCAACAGCCCAGGTGAGCAGCAGCTTTATGGAGCAGGTCACAGTATTGTGGTGGTAAAAGGTGCCTCATCAGGATGACAGATGTGCTGACAGACACAAGGATGAAGAGCTCACATGACCAGCGTTTGTCCACATACTGAGTGCTCTAGAAAAGAGAGGATAAGGAGAACCGTGACCAAAAGGAAATTGTTTTATAACTGTAGGCTTCACCAGAGTTTATTTAGTAATGCATTTAAATAATAATTTCAATCTTGTTCTTATACATTTTAAGTACTGCTGTATTTCCTTACCTTGACGAACCAGACCGGTACAAAGGCCACATAGTAAGCGCTTAGCATGGAGCTGACCAGCACCTCCTTCATCCTCCAGTTGAAATCCATCTTCAGGTACTCCACTTCTTTGCGGACGAGGTCTGGGGAGAGGCAGCAGGCATGAGTGGGCATGGGCTGGACGCTGTACAGCTGGCTTGTGTGCTGCTTCCATGTCTCTTTCAACACAGAGAAGTAGTCACTCCCTCCACGCCCCATAGAGCTGCCATTACTCCCCACCTCTTTGGAGGCAATGGTGGTAATCGGAGACAGGGGTCCGGCTCGTCGAATGTCACAGTTTGGCCTAAAGAATGGGATGTACATCCCAAACCTGACAGAGACACAAACACAATGGTTTTCATTTTAAAATTATCTTAGCGCTTACTTCTTTGTATTGTTTATTAGGGACGTAGTGAAAGACATTTTCATGTTCATCATCGTTTTAATAAGATATTTAAATGTACTGTATTTAAGTTACTGTACATGTTTAAAATATGTTCTACATCTTTTGCGCAGCCCTAACTGGCCTAAAAAATTATTTGCAATCATAGGACATTTTATGGCTGGCCCCCAAATATTCTGCTATTGGGATGTTCACTCTTTTGGTAGGTGTTGAGTTTTTAATTTTGAGATTTGAAAACTAGGGAGACCTGAAACAAAGCTCTACATTCATTCATTCATTCATTATCTGTAACCCTTATCCAGTTCAGGGTCGCGGTGGGTCCAGAGCCTACCTGGAATCATTGGGGGCAAGGCGGGAATACACCCTGGAGGGGCCGCCAGTCCTTTACAGGGCAACTCACACACTCACACACTCACACCTACGGACACTTTTGAGTCACTAATGAGAAGCCACCTACAAATGTGTGTTTTTGGACAAAGCTCTACAGCTGTTTAAAAAGTAAAATAAGAAAAAAATTATTCTGCTCTCCACCCGTCTTCAGCTTTGTTAACATAAAGGCCCTGAAGCTAAAACAACCTTCTTACATCAAAACGAGGCACAGCTACAGTCCAATCTGTCAGCTTTGAGTTAGTGAGTGAATAAGTGAGAGGAATGCACCCTGTGGATTTTAAAGTGGACTTCGGATGTGAATGTTCTGAATAACATTCGGATTTTAATATTTAAATAGGCATAAAACCTGACAAAGGGAACAAATTAGAATAGAGAGCGACCATATGAATCCACATGAAAGCCCATGGCTAAGAGTTAAGCAGTAGCATGTATCTTGTTTAAGGACGATGGGAGGTCTAATACTCACGGGTAGCAGAGAAACAGAAGGCTGAGGAAGGAGTAGGTTCTGAAAAGGTTAATGAGTGAATGACATAAACCCCAGCCAGTGAGGGTTAGCACCGCAAATCGAGCAGTCACTAAGAAGACTGAATGAGGGAGGGATAACTTCCCACTCTGGGAGGCCTAGAGAGAGAGAGAGAGATCATTTAATTCACCATTTTAATAGTAATAAAAATATATATATACACTTTTTTTTAAATTCTGTGTATATTTCCTCACCATCTGCTAGCTCCCCAGTCTGTTTGTGTGTTAGAAACAGATATAATGTGTTTATGAAGCCCCAGTGTCTGTAAACGTGTCTGTTATTATAGGCTCTCTCTCTCTGTTTACGTCAGAAAATCAGCATTTTGGAGGATTTTAGACAATGAAGAAACTGCCAAACATTGAAACGCAGGAACCGAGAGGAGGATTTTGCTTTATTCCTCTTCCATAGGTGGGCAATGCAGACATATTTTTGCTGTCAATGGAACTGACCCTAAATTAGAGAGAGCCCTAACTGAATAAAATTAATCACTGGCCTAAAGTGCAACAAAACTATACAGGATCCTATAAAGGATTTTCTGTGGTAATTCAAACAGTGAATAAACTTCAGACACACATACCATTCCACCTTAAAAAACTGGAGCTTCTGAATGTAAATAAACCAGAGAACAGCGTTCCCCCAATTGTAGACCCTTTAATTAGTACACAGCCATAATTTGTTTGTTTTGACTTGCTAATACTGTTGTTTAAAGCAGTATTCCACCATTTTCAAGCTAACTCTATCTGCTGCATCTATCAGTAATATACGATCAGATACCATGGGCAGTCATTTTCACTGTACTTCCCAAAAGGAGGAAACACTGGTTGGCTAAAATTATCCTTTAATAATAGAAGCCAATGGGCACTTTGCAAGTCGGTGTTTGTTTTGCAAAACACATTATTGTTGAACACTTTCATAAATAATATAAAATGTTGCTTTCAGTTTTCCAGTGGGAAGACTTTTTTTTTAGCAATTAATTATCAGTATAACGGCATGGGCAGGTAATACATATTATCTGGTTTAACTGATTATATGCTACACATATACAGCAGAGATTTAGTGAAAAATTGTGGAATATGTATTCAAAATAAACTCTCACAACCCCATTACTTAACATTCTACACCTCATTACCTCTTTCGCTATGGCCGCTATGAGCCGACGAGCCAACACGATGACAGTAAACACCAGCATGTTGTAGTCAATCAGATGAAAATTCTGGAAAGATAAAACGAGTCGCGTTGGGACATGCAAACTATTTCTGATGAAGTGAGGTGTGAAGCATTTATTATGAAGCATTTGGGCATATCATTTCACTGCTTTTGGGTTTTATGAGTACACAAACACACACATGATTATGTTAATTAATATATAAGACATTTAAAAATAATATCTTTTTTTATTCATCAGGCAAACTGAGTGACCTCCACTTACCAGTGATGTGTGGGAGGGGGGGTGTGAGGGTGGGTACCACCACACTGTCTTGTAGATATTAACGTAGTGCACAAAGAGTGCTATAAGGTGGCAGAATAAGAGGTGGAGCTCAAAGAGTATGTTTTTGTCCACAGCCAGCTCAGGAATCTTACAGTGCTTCAGAGGGACCACGGTCTGTGTGGCCAAAGGAGGACTGGACATTCCAGTTCCTGAACCATTTCTGCTGATCAAGCACAAATTAATATAATTTAAATGACCAAGAGATTTCAAATGAACAAATAACCTGTCATCAGCTCAAATAAATGACATTAACCTTTGAAAGTTAAGATGTTTTTTTCACTTTTCAGAGTGGTTTCCACATTTTATATATTTATTCAGGGCTGCATATCCACCCTCAATTGAGCTATGAAGTTGTGTCTTCATGTGTCTCACCTGGTGCGTGACCTCACACCAGTCACAGGTGAGCTGGTGGAGTGGTTTCCATTGTTGACAGATCCAGTCTCCCCACCCAGTGGAGAGCGACAGTATGTTGTTCTGTTCGCTCCTTTTCTTCCACCTCCTGCCATTCCACGTCTTTTTTCCCCACTGTACACAAATCAGATCCCCTACACTGCTCACTGCTGAGTTAAACGGAGGCATAAAATATCATCAACAGGTACAAGACTGGCCAGGATTACTTTTATCAAAATGTTTTCCCCATTGTTGAAGAACATTCATTCATTTTCTGTTTATCCAGTTCAAGGTCACGGTGGGTCCGGAAACTACCCGGAATCACTGAGCGCAAGGCATGAACCCACCCTGGAGGGGGCACCAGTCCTTCACAGAGCGACACACATCTCAC
Source organism: Hoplias malabaricus (assembly GCF_029633855.1). Taxonomy (NCBI): domain Eukaryota; kingdom Metazoa; phylum Chordata; class Actinopteri; order Characiformes; family Erythrinidae; genus Hoplias; species Hoplias malabaricus. The sequence goes on along the minus strand of NC_089807.1, from coordinate 3,859,639 downwards.
TCACTCACCCCTATGGACACTTATGAGTCGCCAATCCACCTACCAACATGTGTTTTTGGATTGTGGGAGGGAAACGGAGCATCTGGAGGAAACCCACGCAGACACAGGGAAAACACACCACACTCCTCACAGACAGTCACCCGGAGGAAACCCACACAGACACAGGGAGAACACACCACACTCCTCACAGACAGTCACCCGGAGGAAACCCACGCAGACACAGGGAGAACACACCACACTCCTCACAGACAGTCACCCGGAGGAAACCCACACAGACACAGGGAGAACACACCACACTCCTCACAGACAGTCACCCGGAGGAAACCCACGCAGACACAGGGAGAACACACCACACTCCTCACAGACAGTCACCCGGAGGAAACCCACGCGGACACAGGGAGAACACACCACACTCCTCACAGACAGTCACCCGGAGGAAACCCACGCAGACACAAGGAGAACACACCACACTCCTCACAGACAGTCACCCGGAGGAAAACCACACAGACACAGAGAGAACACACCACACTCCTCACAGACAGTCACCCGGAGCGGGACTTGAACCCACAACCTCCAGGTCCCTGGAGCTGTGTGACCGCGACACTACCTGCTGCTGATTTGCTCTAGTCTTTGTTGATAACAACTGCAAATATATCATTCAATCCCAATACCACATTTTTTGTTAGTACATGGGATCCATTTACAGTCCCAAAAGGCTTTGGTCCAGTACAGATGTCCTGCTCAAATACACCTGATTCCAACACACTGGATTCAATTCTGAGGACAGTTTAGTAAAGCAGCTGGACAGTCCTGTTTTAAGTGATTGCTTTGAAAAGCACTAAGTACAACCTGGCCATGACCAAACAAACAACTGTCTTCTACAAATCCCAGCCTCTCTCTGCTTTACCAATCTAGATTTGTGGACTTAAAAATCAATACTGTATTAACGACTAATAAATTACGTTACACCCTCCTATCTCCAACTACATATCGAGGTGTCCTTTAAGTTAAGAATTTCCATTATTTTTAATTATCAAATTGGTCTTATATATTTCTATTTACAAATATAAATGATTCTGTACAGTGTGAAAAAAAGATAGCAACCAAACTACTAAACCCACACTGTGAGGTTTGAGTTGAAATAGGCTAATAAATATCAACATCACTGACTGCTCACTGACTTGGCTGTTAAGAAATCAGAAACCACACCAGAAGCAGATCATACCCGACAAAAAGACTATTATCCACCGGTGTGAATAAACAGCATCAACAAATTATGTACAGACTTTACATGGTTTTGCATACAGGCTTGTCCTGTTTTACTGCTGCTTTGTATTTATGCTGAAGTGTTATCCTTCTTTGCTTTTAATTAAGCCGTTAATTGGCGCCCCATCCAGGGTGATTCCATTAAAGCTTGGCACTGGCCGCGACAAAAAATGTTACAAACAATGAATGAATGATGAAAATGTTCACATTTTACAGAACAGTACTCTTTTTAATTATGTACAAAACGTAGTGTTATGAGGTTGTGTTGCACCTGTGGCTTGTTTTTCAATAAGCTTCCATTTCAAATGGTTAAATGCAAAATCGATGGCCCATTTAATTTACATAAAAGGAAGAAATTATGACTCACTACAAGACTGATTGTATTTATGTATTTGTGCAATTGCAATTTGAAAGCGCAATTTTCAAATCACAAAAGCTGACATTTTAATTCTAGCCTTCATTATAAGAAAAACTTCTAGGTAAGATTTAGAGAACCAAAAGAAAACAGACGAATAAAAAAACTTTGATGTACATGACATCCACAATTAAAGATGCGTCTGTAACTGTTCAGGGCTCAGAATTAAAGTCAGAACTCCTTGATTTAAGAACATGCATGTTTTACTTCATAAAACTAAAACAGCAATGGGCCACCATAAAAATAACAAGTTTACACATTTTGTTGCAGTTTAGGAGCAAAAATCCATATTTTATTTTAACCTAACATATAAATATTAAAGGTGGTTATATCACCAACACCATAAATTAAGATTTATTGCTGCCAAAACAAATATGACCTGCCATAAATGTGCAATTGATGTTATATTTGATCATTAAATCATATCTGAGTATGTTCTCTGGTCGCTTATTACAATCAGCAAACTGTTATTATGGTTAGCCTTGTTAGCAAGCTAAGCTAAGCAACCTAGTCCGTGCACACTTGCTGTCTTCACTATTATTACACCCGAAGGAGATTCAGCGCTCTTTCTGTGGATCGTGTGTGGCCGACAGAAGGACGCAGGGCATATAGTTTTCCCCTAAACAGATTCATGGTCCTGACAGCATGCAGCCAAAACAAAACGAGTAGAGGCCTAACGTCAATTCGTTTTGTTCGGGTTCCAGTTTAAATAAACCCAAACTCACCTGTGTCCAGAGGGTAGGGTTAATCCTGAAAAGGCCACAGAATAACAGAGAATATTCCAGTGTTTGTTCAGTGAGGTTTTAATGAAAGAAAAGTGACCGAGGACTGCATTTTTCGCTCATCCTGCTGCTGAAGATGCTACTGAACACGGGAACGCGCAGCGCGTACATGAGGGAGGCGGGGTGAGCACGCGCGTGCGAATGTATTCCTGTTCCTTAAAGGGATATTCTGACCTGCAGGGAAAATAGAGATACATACCTTGATAACACATGTCTGTTATATGCTATGAGCGGTGTTATAAGCAAACTAAGCACTCAGCTACATGACAGAACATTTCCGCTTCGAAACCTCCATATTTCAAGAAAAGTCACAAATGGGTGCTTTCAATCAGTCAGGTTTTCTCATGTCATAAACCTAAGGAACCAATCCCGTCAAGAAGCGGTTTTGGGGGCTTTCAAGCTACAGACGAACAGCATCCTCTGGCCACTGATGAAGGACTAGAGAACGACTAACACAAACTGTGAAGCAACACATGAGCTAATGTATCTACATCGTGGAACAACAAGGTAGGTGTTTCTAATAATAAGACAGCGAGTAGACAATGTGCTTAAAAACTCCAGCAGCACTGCTGTGTCTGATCCACACGTCCCACATTTTAGCAGGTGGTGTCACAGTCATACATCTCCAGGGACCTGGAGGTTGCGGGTTCAAGTCCCGCTCCGGGTGACTGTCCGTGAGGAGTTTGGGGTGTTCTTCCCGTTCCCGCGTGTGTTTCCAACAACATGTTGGTAGGTGGAATGGTGACTCAAAAGCGTCCATATGTGTGTGTCCTCCCTGTGAAGGACTGGCGCCCCCTCCAGGGTGTGTTCCTGCCTTGCGCCCAGTGATTCCGGGTAGGCTCTGGACACACAACCACCCTGAACTAGATAAGCGGTTACAGACAATGAATGAATGAATGAATATGGTCAATCTACGGATGAGCCAATCTGTGTGATTTTACTAAATGAGGTTCATTTATTTAGGCCATTGTGCCCTCGTTAGGGTGTAGGGGACAGTGTGTAAGAAACAATTTGGATACCCTACGGGGGCCGGTGCTAGGTACTGATTGTCAAGTCTCCTGACCAATCGGTTTACTGGAAAGATAAACGTCATAGAGGAGTTTAACAGAGTGGGGAAATTGGTGAAATGGCGTAGCTGAGTAATAGAGAATCAAACCGAATCCTGAACAAGGGTAACAGCGAAGCTTTACAGCCCTGAGGAACATACCGGAGCGCGGGGACTAATCTTTATATCATACCAATGAAGCGGAGAATATCGGAGACTCCGCGGTACGCACGATTTTTATCTGAGAATATAGCTCTATACTTGCATGCTCTTTGTTTACCAAAAGTAGTTGGCTTTCGAATTTTATGTTCCACCTTAAATGGACAGGACTTACAGTCTGGCGTTCTGTGGAAGAATGCGACTGCTGCATCATTTAAGGTGGAACGACAAATTCGAACAAGCAGATGGAGATTAAGAAGCGAGCGGTCAGCTTTATCACCATCACTGCCCCAGGCTTTACACAGAAACCGCTTTTTCTTTTCTTTTATCTCAAGTAAACGTATTTAGGGGGTGGGAAATATTCTCTCATACTAAACGTATAAATGTTAGTCGCGTACGTATCATATCTGCATGTTCTAATTCAATTAGAATAGAAAGGATTAATTTTTATTTTCTGTTCACTGCTGCAACATTTAAGGTGGAACCCAATGCACCTTTTACAATCTCAATTTATCACTGCACCATTAGTGTATTTTAGCCGGCTGCTATAAAAGTATTGCTTTATACATAATTGTGAGTAATATAGTATATTTTTAAATGAATAATTTTGAGGCATTTTTGAGAGGAATGGTATTTCCTCACATTATGGCATTGTTTGCCATGCTATAAGCTTGTACTTAAAAACTTAACTGTTTTCTTTAAAACTAAGCATCTTTGGAATATAAGTTACAACAAGCAGTATATAAAAAAAACACAATTAAGTGTACCAAAGAATCTTTTAGCTATTTAGTATATAAAAATGCACTAGGCATTTTATTCATTATTTTCAACAAATACAAATAAACTGGGAAAACATGGAAAAAGAGATTAAAAATCATTATTTCAGCAGTGTCCTCTGCACAAGAGCATTCTGAACCCGAGAAAACCTTTTTGGAAATCAACACTCCAGACCGGAATGGCTGTCTTTGTTGTTGTGGTTCACCAGCTTGGCTGATGATTGAGGCTATGTTCACATTACCAGGCTGAATAGACTCACATCATGTTTTTGCCTAAAAGAGAAACACATCTGATTTATTTATATTTTTAGCCTGTCCCATGGTTCCGTGCTCTCTATATAGTGAACTGCGTGATGAAACTACGGCTTCTGCACCAAAATAATGCACTTGACTTTAGAAAAGGAGCCGTGTTGGTGATTGTTAAATATAAATGGGTTTGTGTTAGCCAAGTTCACACAGATGAACCCGACCCGTTATTTAAAGACCTTCATTGTGCACTTCAGAGGGGACCCTTTGGGTACAGAGCTGCATAAACATATTAATGTGCACATGCATACAAATTCAGGAACAGATTTGTTAAATTTACAGACAGAAGTTCACTTACATTTATGAATGTGAACCATCAATATAGCCAAATCCAGTCTGAGCAAAAAAACAATTGAAATTGATTAATGAGGTTTGTAATTTGAATGTAGCCAAGTTCTCTAATGCATTGGTCAGGATTTGGCATGCTGGACCTCTGTTGGAAATGTACGTAAACAACAATAGCAGACCAGGGGCACTCTGATATTTTTACTTATGCACCTATTTTCAATTATTATCTTATGGCAGAGAAATTGCCTATTCCCAATATTAATAATCTCTTGTTGTTTTTTTTGTCAACAGACATTTCACTCAGCGAAAGTAAACCTTTCAGTATGCTTTGGCATAACACTACAATGGAACCATCATTTGGTGAGTTAAATAACACGGGCAGTATCTGCAAAAGACTCCTGATGACATAACTAATGAGCAGTAGCATATAGGCCTTAAGGTCACAATCCTCAGTGCAATGCATATATGAGGGATATAAATTGAAATGTGTTTTGTGCAGATAAGTCATTTGTTTACTGTAAAGTTTTTATTGTCCTGGATTCCTTCAGGTATGATTCACTTCACTCCTGGATAGCACTTAATGTGATGACCGACCTTCGCAGGAGAGGAGTGATGGTTGGCATAACCTGTGAAGTCTGGACATATCAGCCGTGTACATTTTCTTCATCCATGTCATTCGTCCACAGTTCTCAGTGGAAAGGATTACTGCAGTAACTACTCATGTACCGTTAAACATCTTGGGTCTTTTCCCCCTCTTTATTGCAGAACTTGTATCAGTTTTAAAATATTGCAGTTTGGTTTAAATATTTAATGTGTTCCATACTACTTTTCCTTGCATTTCACCATTAGATACCCATGCTGCATATGTACCCCAAATTAATATTGGTCCATTTTAAACCCTTGCAGTGTAGTTGGACACTAGACTTTAGTTTTTACAGTGATCTCAGACCACAGAAGACAAACATAAATAAAGCTAACTCCTATCATACAGTAACAACGTGTTTCAAAATGAACAGCATTTATACTCATTGGTAGTTTAATGAAAAAATATGCATACATCTGGTCTTGTAGATATTCCCTGAATATTTAAGCACTTTCCAGCACAACAGCGACTTTAATGATGTTGAAATATTATTTGTAACATTCATTCGTCCATTTTTTTCCTAACAGAACCGCGGCCTACATTTTGAAATCTATAAAACAAAGTTGAACAAATAGTTCTCTGTATATATTTCAGTTGGCTGAGCTAATGTTGACAGTGAATGAAAGCTGTGTTTATCGTTATGCTAATTTGTAGCTAATGGCTTAATTTTGTGTTAGCCACATTAGCATGCTTAAGTTTTTTGGCTACAGCTTCATTTCATAAATTTCCCCTCATATTTTCATGGCAATTGAGTGCTTTATTATTAAGTTAATAACCCCAACATTGCCTGTGCTATAACTAGTTCTTAGTACTAAGAAATGTCGATAGATTGAAAGGAAATTAAAACTGAGCATGCCACAATTTTATTTATTTGTTTGTTTAAATATTGATCTACATGAGATGACATGGTATTTTTTACTTTGTGTGTGGACATGTTAAAGTTTAGACATGTCTAAGAACATCTAGATTTCCTTAATAAACTTTAGAGCTTTTAAAAGAACTACAGGAAGTAGAAAAATATCCTTTATTTACATTATTCAGGAAATTCTTTTTATTTTATTTTCCCGTGCATGTCTGACCATCCAGTAAGAATATAAACATATTTTAATATTTTATGACACTTCTGATAGCTTTAAATGTCTAGTGAGAACTGAAAATTCAACAAGGCACACTTAGATACAGATTTAGATTAGATTAGGTACCAACATTTTGACCGGATAATTAACAATTTACTATTTAGACTGATAGTTTATGCACTGGGAAGCATTTTCATGGCATTTGAAAGGTTTAGTAGCACAAAAACCAACAAGATTTTGCGCCAGTTGGAACCTAAATCCTGGGAAGAACATCCAGGAAGATGGGATATGTGCAATATGGATGCCCTTTTGTCCTGTTTTGAGATAAATGTGTATATTGTACAAAGTGACGAGTTGTTCGTGAAAAAACAACAAAATCACCAATGTCTTCCATTAAATGATGTATAGACTCATCCGCTTACTTTGCTGTAGCGGGATTTGTTGTGCCAACATTATATGTGGCCATGCATGACAGAACGTAATGCTTGCAGAAAAAAGTAGTTGTAGTAAAATATACAGTATATATACTATAATGAACAGTTAGTTAAGCAGATAGTTACCACTGTTGGTGAAACATCCTTTTTTCCTTGAATGGGAAATTTGGATTGCTTTGGGTAAATCACAAAACCTAAGATAGGCCTAGATGAGTTACAAGAAAGTCAATTTTTTTTTGTTTGTTATGTGTATTTTGATTAGGATTAGCTAGCCTACATCATTTCCCCTAAGTATCATTGTCTGGCTGGAGAACATGTGAAAGTATTGAAAAACCAAATTGCATGATCTTGTAAATGTAATACTAGTTTGTGTTACTGTAAGGTTTTTGTGTGACAAATTTGACCAGCATCACCCACCTCGATCTCACCCATAACCTTGTAACGCAGCACCAGTCAAATATCAAAGTCAAAGAAGGATAAACAGGAGGATAGTTTTTTGAGTGTTTTTTTTTCATATAAATAGGTGCTTCACAGCTTTATCAGAGACATGCTGTGAATTGGAGAGGGCAAATTATTTTCCATTTGTGAAAGAACTAAGTAAACATCTTTGGGCGGGGGGAAAGGGACTGAATAAAGAAATCTCTCCAATTTAGTGCCATCTCACTCATAGTCGCGGAAGCCTATGAGCGTTTGGTGGATAGTAATTTATCTAGCATCAAAGTTGCACAAATTATAGCCTACGTTGAGTTAACCTGTAGTTGCATGCCCTAACAATCAAAATATTGTAATGTAGACAAATACCTCAAGGACTGGAAAGCAAAGTATATTTTTAGAGTACACTTACATATATGCAAGCCATAATACATCTTATGTTAGTTATTTAGAAGCAATAATCTTATTATATGCATGAATTCTAGTGCCAGAATGGTGTTTTGTGGAATGGAAAACTGTAGCATATTTGTAGCTGTGGTGAGTGTTAAGGCCTTTTACATGGCACATAGCAGCTGTTAATGTCCATTGGTAGACTATGTTGAAACAGCCCATGGGGAAATAGGCCGGTGAATAGCAGTGCATCAAATACAAACCTGATTCTGAAAAGTTGGAACAGTTGGCAAAATGCAAATAAAAAACAGAAAGCAAAAAATGTAGCTATTAGAACTGGATCAGTCGGGGTCTTCAGTCCCTAAAGATTATAAAATAATGATTTTAAAAAAGATAAACAGCAATGGCTTCTTCCTATGGAACGTGCTGCAAACTTCAAATTGGGAATTGGTGTAATAGTTTAACATTAATTTTAAATTAACAAAATGTATTAGTCATACCTTTTTGTTTTTACTAGCACTTAACATACTGTCCTGACTTTTCTAGAATTTGGGTTTGTACTTTCATTGAAAATTAACCCCACCCCCATCTCCCAAAAAAACAGTTTGAATGTAGTACCATAACTTGGTTAAACGTTTTGGAGGAGGGGGGAAATAGTCTACAACATTGTACTGTACTGCATGTTTTATGTTGTTAAAAACCATACAGAAGCTGAAAACATAATCAAAACGCACAGAAAACAAATATATATGCAGTCAGTTTTAACTGAAAGCAATAGGAGCAAAAGTGTTGGATAGCTGTTGACGACACTCAGACTGTATAGATTTATGTTATAGGTATCAACAGTTATATCAGATACCACAGAAAATATGAGCATCATTGTGCAATAGTTATTTGTAAGACTAGTATTAATTGGTGTTTTTGTATTGGAATGCAGAATAGCTGCTGCATGGTAGAAGTGGGTAAGAAAAGTGTTGTGCTGCATGCAATAATTATGCTTGCTTGAGGAAAAATGCAGAAATGTGAAACCATTTAACTTTTTTTTTGTTTTCTTAAGAAAAAAATGAATTTCCATGTTATTTTCCCCACCTTTTATTATATGTATACCCCACTGTAACCTTTGTTATTCTTAAAGCCAACAGTGCAGTCTGGAAAATATTGTTCTTGTTGTAAGGCTTTATTGTAACAGACAAATGTGTTAACTGTACAACGTCTGATATAAGACAAAAACAAATTCAAAGAATCATTTATGGTGTACTACAAATGTCACAAGAATTTGGATTTTACATCACAATACTAGAGTCAATTAGACAGAACTGAGTCAATACATAGACTTACTGAAATTGTAAAATAAATTTAATAAGACTCATGATTTGTAATGAGCTGGCTGACCCAAATCAGTGACTTCATGTGATTTGTATGACCCTGCTGTCACTTGCATTTTTTGCCAATGGATGGGAAAACTGTATGTTTGGTTAAATCTATGCACTACATATGCGCTGAGCATGCTAAGATGAACCTCTTTTTGAATTTGTACAATTGAAAGGAAAAAAAATGCATCAGAAATTTAGCAATAAAAACAGCATGGTGCCAAGCCTACACGTGTCCGGTTTGTATTAACATTATTGGATAAAATATAGAGAGATTTTTGTATATTCATCGTAATATTTATTCATTCATTGTCTGTAAGCTCTTATCCAGTTCCAGAGCCTACCAGGAAACACTGGGCGCATGGCAGGAGCACACCATGGACCAAGCAGTCTATCACAGGACACACACATAACTTACACCTGTGGACATTATCAAGTAGCCAATCTACCCACCAATGTGTGCTTTTGGACTTTGGCAAGAAACAAGCACTAAGAAGTAACCCATGTGGACATAGGGAGAACATACCAAACTCTTCACAGACAGTGACCCGGACGGGTCTTGGAACCCGCAATCCCAGGACCTGTGTGACAATAACACTACCTGTCGCACCACCCTGCATTTAACACATTCCATATTGCCATTGCTGTATGTAGATTTTAAAGTAGGACTTTAAAAACTCAACACTCCCCAATAATGTCTGTCATTAAGCAGTATGTAATGTCATATAACATTCTTCGTTTTGAGGCATTGAACTCTTCAAGAGGTGTTCCAAAAAGCTGGTTTAACAAAAGTGAGTTGGGCACTGTAATTCACACTGTTGGCCTGGCAAAAAAAAAGGTAATTACTGATGTTTATTCATTATCTGCAACCGCTTATCCAATACAGGGTCGCGGTGGGTCCAGAGCCTACCAAGAATCATTGGGCGCAAAGCAGGAATACACCCTGGCGCCTCGCCAGACCTTCACAGGGCAACTCAGTCACACACACACACCTACAGACACTTTGGAGTCACCATTCCACCTACCAACGTGTGTTTTTGGACTGTGGGAGGAAACCGGACCACCCGGAGGAAACCCACGCAGACACGGGGAGAACACACCACACTCCTCACAGACAATCACCCGGAGGAAACCCACGTGGACATGGGGAGAACACACCACACTCCTCACAGACAGTCACCCGGAGGAAACCCACGCGGACACAGGGAGAACACACCACACTCCTCACAGACAGTCACCCAGAGCGGGACTCGAACGCACAACCTCCAGGTCCCTGGACCTGTGTGACTGCGACATTACCTGCTGCACCACTGGCCCCCCCTACTGATGTTAAACTTCATGAAAATTCAATTTCAAAACATTTTGAAACATACTGATGACAATAAGGCATGCTGTTGATTCTGGCTTGGTAGCGAATAGTAAGAAAGCTGAGGCTGGTAAAATAGGAGCAGGTACACCACCACCACCCTTTAAGCAAGCAAAACAGCTGCACTGTCAGGACTATGGCTGATCTATAACTGATAGAAACCTGGAAGGAAGCTAATCGGTGCCTATAACCCCCAGGTCACAAGTGTTCAAAGCAGGGTCATTACATTTACATGCAGAGCTCAGTTTGTAAACCATGTACATAAAACAGCAGCTTCAATAACTTTATTTACAGTTTCTGCATAAATATTTTCTACTCAAAACCACTAGTCAGCGTAGTAGTAGTCTGAGGAAGATCGATGTCAGTGGTCATGTCTATGTGTCTGTCGACTCTGGGAATGCTCACATCTCCCAACATTTCTTTCACAATGTCCACTTGCTTCAGTTGAGCTTCCAACTCTTGTTTCAGCTGGAAGAACCATGCCAAAAGGGAAAGACATTAGTGAAGGGAAATTATGTATCGACACAGACCTACTCAACTTTCTGGAGAAATAAGTGTGTTAACCAGTATACTCCCTCAAATTCCGTCTTCAAGAAATAGTCACATAATGTTTGTCATGCCTCAGTATAAAAATGGTGCTTTTCCACTGCATAGTACCTACTCTACTCGCTTAGTACATAATAAAGCCCCCCCCCCCCCCCCCCCCCCACCCAAAATACAGCTATTGATGTCAGAATACACTGTCTCTAACAGTAAACTGCCGGCTTTGGAAACCACAACAATGGCAGCGGTAACATTGTGCATTGTTTTCTCATTGTTGTTGTTGTGTTTTATAGGGACTGAAATCGGCTCAGCACAATAGTTCAAACAGATCAGTAGAGTTTTTCCATTCCCTTTGGCACCATCCAGCTCTTGCTTGAGTGTTTTGCCTGAGTTGCGACCATGCAGTGAAAACCCCGAATAAAAAATACTGCAGTATAAACATAGATGACGTAATTGAGATAAAAGGCACTTCAAACATAAGATAAATCTAACAGTGAAGTTTAAGAGATGCTCACCTCAGAGATATGTTTTGTTAAAGGTCTGGGATCAAAACTGACTTTCGACGCTTTCACTACAGTGGAATTTTTTAAGATGTAGCTAAATGGGGAAAAAGTGTCAAAACACTCAAAGGCTTAAGATGAATTTCCATTTCAAAAAACAGTGGAATGTTTATGGTTCCAGTATTTTAGATCAAGAATAAACATAATACACAAATCTCACCAGTTTAGCATATCTTTTCGCAAGAGGAAGAGGTCTCGCAAGGAGGAGAAATGTGCTGGAGTGGAGTGAAGGACGACACCAACACATCGATGACAACACTTGCATTCCAGGAGTCTGTATGTGCTGTATAACAAATATGAAAATGCAAAACTGATTTAAGACATCAAAAAAATAAAAATAAAAAGTTAAAGGGACACTAGGTAAATTTTGGTATTTTTGTTTCTGGAGCTTCCCATTTTTACAGCACTGTCCTGTAAAAGGAGGGGGGGGGGTTCCTACACTCCTCCAAACGTTACATAGTACAGTTTCTGCAATGCTAAGCCTGGAGAAGCAAAGACAGAGGCTCTATTCTCCCTATTACAGAAAGTGGCACATCACGATGACTTTAAAGTTGTAATTTTAAGGTGAATATATTATGTAATGTTTTTTAAAATCTTATGTTAATTTTGGTTAAAGCTGCAGTTTATATATTTATTTATTTGAATTAAATTTAAAATGTACGGGGCAGCTCAATGAAGCTGCAGGTAGTGTCACAGTCACACAGCTCCAGGATCCTGGGGTTGCGGATTCCATTCCCGCTCTGGGTGACTGTCTGAAGAGTTTGGTTTGTTCTCCCTGTGTCTGCGTGGGTTTCCTCTCACAGTCCAAGAAACATGTTGGTAGGTGGACAGGCAACTAAAAATGTCCATATGTGTGAGTGAAAGTGTGAGTGTAAAGGACTGGGGCATTCTCCTGTTTGTGTTCCTGTCTTGCGCCCAGTGATTCCAGGTAAGTTCCTGACCCACCACGACCCTGAACTTGATAAGTGCTTACAGACAATCAATGAATGAATGAATGAAAAATGTAGGATTCTGAAGACTTCAATATTATGTATATGTGTGCTGAAATGAGACCCCTGTAAAGCATGAAAGAGTAAGTGCTAAAATCTCGAATTATGAGGTTTTGCAGGACTTGTACAGACCATGCCAAAATCTTGTACATAAACACTTGTACATCAAAAAAATTATTGCACCCAGAAGGAATCATTCATTCATTATCTGTAACCCTTATCCAGTTCAGTGTCGCGGTGGGTCCAGAGCCTACCTGTAATCATAGGGCGCAAGGTGGGAATACACCCTGGAGGGGCGCCAGTCCTTCACAGGGCAACACACACTCACACATTCACTCACACCTACGGTCACTTTTGAGTCGCCAATCCACCTACCAACGTGTGTTTTTGGACTGTGGGAGGAAACCGGAGCACCCGGAAGAAAACCCACGCGGACACAGGGAGAACACACCACACTCCTCACAGACAGTCACCTGGAGGAAACCCACGCGGACACAGGGAGAACACAACACACTCCTCGCAGACAGTCACCCGGAGCGGGAATTGAACCCACAAACTCCAGGTCCCTGGTGCTGTGTGACTGCGACACCTACATGCTGAGCCACCGCAGAAGGAATCAATCAACAATCAATCAATTTAACTTGGTGGGTTGGTTTGACAATGTGAGACATGAAAATGATCAGCTGCGCATGTGACATAAATAAGGATGTTGCATTCTAACTTGTGCTGTTATGCTGGCAACAGCTAAAACTACATGCATGCAGACCAATACAATGACTGCCTTTAACACTATAAGTTAACATGTGTTGGAGGCACCTTTGTCGGCTCCAAGATGAAGGGATTGTTGTCATGAATCACACTTCCAGAAGGCCTGGTATCAAGGTGCCTTCATTAAAGTCACTGAGAGCCCAAAATTATGTAAATAGAGTCCTGCAATCAGTTTCCTCTGTTTTCTGAATACACACTCCAACAGGACAACGCTTATCTGCATACTGCAGTGGTCTCAAGAGCCTGCCTGAAGACATGGATTCTATGCCATAACCAGCCACATCGCCAGACCTATCCACAGTTAAAAACGTGGGGATGCTATGGGACATGCTCCCTTCCAAATACAACTGCGATCTGACACTTCCTTCTAAGTGCAGCTATTTTTTCCCCCAACAATGAGTGTATTTACATCACTAGTACATTATTCTACATCCTCACTTACTGTCTACAGCTTTGAATAAATTCTCTTCAAAAACTCATCATTAATCCACAACCATATTTTTCACAAACAACCGATTTTTGCACATCTTACGACTATTGTACCACATGTTGCTTCAATTTTACATTTCAACAAGTGAAGCCCCCAGTTTTAAGCAGGTTGTACTATAGTAAGGGAGGAAGATTTCATAGGACAGCATACTTACCAAAAAGCCAGTGGACCTTCTAAGCTCATCTCCAACTTTCCTTTCACTCTCACATCATTTGTGACCTCTAGACAAAAAGATTTATGGTAAATCTGCCAGCTTTTCATAGTTTATAATAAACCTTCTACCTTCTAAAACATTCTACACACCTTTTAGAGGTAGATATAAAAAACTGAAAGAAACACACTGAAATGTCTCATAACATTAGGCCAGTAATGTTTTGATTTCAATTAAAAATATTTTCACCAGAAACTTACTGAGACAAATGAGGGACTTGAAGGGTTTAGCTTCCCCACATATTCCCAGAGAGTCAGCCATCACTGTGCTGCATTTAGCGCAATGTAAAACACAGCACTTCTCATAGTCCCGAATGTGCTCTCTATTGTCCTCCATTACCTTTAGTTGGTCTATAACTATGGTGCTTTGGATGCTTTCGCATTCGAAGTTATGGTTTGACAAAAAATGACGGCTTCCGTATGACATCTTAAACGTTAAATAAACTTTAACAGCAACCACTAAACACTACAAACGAACTTGAAACGACGAGTCCTTTCCAAGTGAGTCGACTCTTAAGTGAACGTTCAATAAGTTGACTCCTTGCAGAAGGGTTATTTTTTAAATTTATGGATTTAAATAAATATAAATAAGAAGATCGTGATATTCGAACTGATTATCAGTGGGATTGTGTTTGTTTGCTCATGGATCGTTTTAACAGAATTTTCTATCATTTTATTTTGGCCTTCCCCTAAATTCCCCATCTGGTCATTGATTAACCCTTAAAAACTAATTTATGTTCATCAATATTTCATATAAAATTGAAAAAACTTCCCCTATCTATATAACATCTAAATAACTATATTAATGAACATAAAATTATAGGTATTATCCCTAACATAGCTATTTTTTATTTTAATGCTACAAAATGAAGAGCCATTTACGAACCGACTCTTACTTATTAGCTGAGCCAAAAAGAGCCAAAATGTCCATGAACGGCTGTAACTCATGAATCTCTGGATGAATATCAAATGGCTCTATGCTCCCTACCTAGTGCCTTATATAAGTCATGAACTGACGCTTTTGACAGTAAAATAATCCATTATAAATTATATAAAATACTTTATATGTAGTCAAGAACAACACTTTTCACTATCTAAAAAATGCTATGATGTTTTAGTGTGGGGAAATCATAGGTTAAGGGTGTACATTGTGCACTATGTAGGGAAAAAAGAAGCATTTTGTGATTAGGCTTCACTTACGCGGGCTCGTCTTAGACCCGCCCATATTGAAGTATCGCAGACCAATGACAACGTAAAAAGTTAGTGTCGTCACGAAGGCTTCTAGCCAATCAGACGACTAGGTGGCGATTTTTGAAAAGTGGTTTTCAACCGACGCAGGCGCTTTCAAAACAAACGGGTTGTTGAACCGCGCGGTTCACGGATAGCGGGCAATTGTCTTACGTTATATTTTATATTTCCTTCGACCAGAGAAATGGATTTAGATTCTATGAAATATGCAGACCTCCGGCAGCTTGCCAAGAGCGTTGGTCTAAAAGCTAACATGAAGGCAAGTCGAATATTTGTAACCTTTTTTTTGGGCTGGGGCGGTGTTAGTGTTGTAGCTAGTTATCACTACCTATAAGGTGTAGTTTCAGATTTGTTTTTGTTTTAGCTGCATTAGCAGTACATTTGTTTATTATTAACACCATATCCAATATTATCATTGTGTTTTTTACGTTTAGACATATTCCATGGTCTCATTGTGTTTAGTAGCTACTTAGCTAATGTGTTTTTCTGTAACGTGTCCTATTCACTGGTGTGTTTTGTGATTCATTGTGATTGGGCTGGGTCTTTGAAACCCCTCTTTGTCTCAAGCTTTTCATTAATAACATTGTTAACTGATAAGTATGTAAACATTGTTTAAATGTCAAAAATATAGAATGAGATCCACTCTGTAGTCCGTACAGTGCATATACTTATGAAAAATAGTTGCAAGTGCACTTCATTGGTAATACATGGACAAAACACAGATACTCTGTAAAACTCTGTAAAAGAGAAGCTTGTACATGACACGGATTCCACTGTTTTGTGTTTAGGCTGAGAAACTGCTGAAGGCATTGAAGCAGCACTTTGAACAGCAAGAGAGTTCAGAGAATGTGAGTGAAT
This sequence comes from Hoplias malabaricus, assembly GCF_029633855.1. Taxonomy (NCBI): domain Eukaryota; kingdom Metazoa; phylum Chordata; class Actinopteri; order Characiformes; family Erythrinidae; genus Hoplias; species Hoplias malabaricus. The sequence goes on along the minus strand of NC_089807.1, from coordinate 3,843,225 downwards.
TTTCTCATGTCATTGTGCACCGTTTGTCATTTTTAAACGTTGTTTTGTTTAATATTGGTGTAATTTTGTGGTGCCTCAACTACAAATGCATTGCGCCCTTCAGGGAAACAGTGTTGCGTCTAGTGATGCGCAGACACCTGGGAAGGGAGAGGACCAGGCTTCAGATGTCACCAAACGCCGTGGTAAGGCTCAGAGCTCAAAGAGGAAACGTTCAGATCAAAGGTGTGCAGCTGATTATCCCAAACAGGAAGCGAGCACAACTCAGGTGAGACTTTTTTGACAAGAAATTGTAAATACTACTTAAATGCAATATATCCAGACCATTTTCACGTGAGTGTATCCCACTTTGCCCATGCCTGGTTACAGTCGTACTGTTTGAGTTTGTAACAAATTGAATAAAAACCAACACTATTCATAAATTTTAGGATGATGCCAAGCTGAATGAAGCAGAGGATGGCAAAAGCAGCTCAAAGAGAAGGAAGGTGTCCTCGGCTAAGGACATGGAGACTCCAGATTCATCTGAGGAGCAGAAAGAGTCTAAACCTGAATCTATTCATAAAAATAACAAAGGTAAATCAAATAATAAAGTGCTAAAAGTATGTAAAATCCAAATTGCTTAATCCATGCTTAAATCTAATAAATGTAACCACAGGGAGCAAAATTTACATCTCCTAAATCTCTTTCAATTTGATATAAAATAGGGAGGCACCGAATATCTGTAAACCAGAATTATTTTGCTGAAAAGGCTGAGTAGTTTATACAAAATAAAATTAGCTTTTTTAATAATATAGTTCCTGGCCGTAGGCAGGAACCAGAGTGGAATTTTACTCCTTAGTTCCAGAGTTAGTTGCAATTGCTTCATGGTAATATCCTTTTTATCATGTTTTTTAAACAGCGAGTCCAGAACATATTGAAGTTTCCCAGCTTTTATTCAGATATAGTTATAGTATATAGTACAGAACAGAACCATAATGTTTACCAGCAGTGAATATGCATATTCACACTCTCTCTCTTCCTCTCTCTCTCTTTTCTTCTCTGCATGTGTGTGACTTATTGTTATTGATATACAGAGATGCTGCATTCTTTTTTTTTTTTTACTAATTAATTTATTTCTGTTACTTTATTGGCAGTTACTTACTAAAGGTATTTAACAGCATAAGACATGGTGTAAAGATTTGATGAGGTATTGATTGTACTCTGTAGTCAAAATTGAATGTAACGCTTGGCAACTGCTAAAAGGTTTGTGTTTAATTATTCTGTATCCATACAGAAATATGGTTCCTGTCCTAACATTTCTTATCAACACTTTGTCAGCACTGGTATTTGGCCACATTTCCCATAAGCACACAAGTGTTGTTTTGGTTTTTTTCTTCCCCCCTCAGTAACTATGATGTTCCCAGTGACCCTTTTTTCTCTTTGCAGGTGTGGGTGCGAAGACTGCTGGCAAAATTCCTCGTCATGAGGGTCTACTGAAGAAGAAAGCACTGAGGCCTACCACTCCCAGTAAATTTCATTATATGTTGACACACTGCTGGGGCAGATTTATATAGGAAGCACAGTCTCTTGGAGCACTTGCCAATAAAGCCTGAGCCTGATAATTCTTATATTAATATGCAAGGAAGAAAGAGTAGCAGGGCTGGGTCTTGTTTATTGTCTGTGTTTGAACATGTCACATTTCAAATTGTCAATTTCATTACCACCATGTTTTGTATAACATTTGCGTGTCTATTTCAGACTTCAAGAAACTCCATGAAGCACATTTCAACAAGATGGAGTCTATTGATTCGTATGTGCAGAGGAAGAACAAACAGATAGAAGCACTCCAAAACACGGTTAAAGACCTGAAGGTAATTTTTATATCTGTACTTACTTACATTGGCACTTTCTATCAGGTGGTGTGACTGAATATTGAAAATGTTCTTGTTTCAGGCTCAGACTGAGAACACCTATAAGAAATCTGGCAATGCAAAGACTCCAGCTGTAAGTAAATCGTTGAATTAGGTATAAAACAATGATTAAGTTATTATTCGATCTGATTCAAATTATTTAGCTGTTTTTCAGCCATTTAAAATTTTCACATTGATATGTTACAACAAAGTGTGAAGTCGTTTGATGTGTTTTCTATGGCAACTGTCAATTAATAGTTAATGATCCTGACAGGCCTAAGGCTAGAGATATATTTGCAGTTTACAACGCACTCGCATATGCATGATAGCAGTCTTGAATAGCTTTTGTCGGTTGTGCACGTCCTCAGAAATTTAACAATATGTGAGTGCACATGTAAATGGTGGGGGCAGTACAGGCGATCAACACCATCACAGTTGTGGAAGGTTTTGAAGACGGATGTAGCAGAGCCAAGTCCAAAATCAACTGCATCTTTCTTTGGTCTCCCCAGAGGAATGCATGGCCAAACAGCAAGTATATCTCTAGCCTAACTTGAATTGGTTTGTCCATCAATTCTATGCATAAAATGAGTATTTCATAAAATAGTCTTAAGTTCTAAAATGCATGTTAATCAGCAGAAGCCCCCGGTAAGCAGAGCCTCGCTGTTCAGCCCATGCATGCAGGAGAGCAAACCAGCTGCAGCGAAACGAAGGTTTACTGTCATCAATGCCAACAAGTCTGCATCAAAGGACAGCGCTTGCTTCAGACCCAATGTCTTTTCTACCAACAAAATCAGCGTCAGGTAGGGTGCGTGCAGCAGAACTGAATGATAAATATTCACACTGGGAAAAATGAGCAAGCCTACCTTCAGGTAGAGAATGTGAGCTGGCAATCAGGCACTGCATTCAACACAGTCCTCATATAAAGGTCTGTCAATTTTGTGTCTTTGTTGGTAAAGCCACCAGACATTTATTTCCACTCAAAGATTATCAAGACCAGGATTACATCTGTTTGAATGAGGAGAGACCTACAAATCAAAAATTAAGGCTACATTAACATTGCAAACATTTTTAACTTTGCTCTGGCCATGTCACATTTTCATAACACGGCAGAACAAGAGCAGGCATTTATCCCTTGAGAGTTTACCAGTGAGCTGACTTGCTCTTTTTACTTGAACTTTTTACTTTTACTGTTCACCCTTCAGACACGATGTTTAGCATTATGAGCTTTCCCATTCATTTTTCAACCAGTGATTCATCTGCCTTATGTCTCTAGGGTGTATTGCCCTTGTTTTGTTGGAAATAATCCTATTTAAATTGCAGTCTTCAGCAAAATTGACACAATGTATTATGCTTTGAGCCGAGTACTTGATGTTTTTACACCGAAATTAATTTTGTTCTGAATGTTTGCATGTGTTGATCTTGTTAGGTTTTCTCAGGGGACACAGGATAATGAGCACAAGCGTTCTTTGGTTAAGACCCCAGCTCGGATGTCCCCCATGATTCCTTTCACTCCCACTCCGGGAAGAAAGTCTGAAGTCTGTGCCAAATCAGATATTAACAAGAATGCTGGCCCCATTAACAAAACACCAGGTAAAAAAATTAATCTTCCTTCTATGACACTAAAATTAAGATTAATGGAAAACAAAATTTTATATATAGTACCAGTCAAAAGTTTGGACACATCATAAGTCATTGGTGAACTAGAGCTATTCACTGTATAGAACTGTACCAGCCCCTACCTCTGCACAGCCCAAGATATAGTCTCAGACACATTAAGAAGGAGAGCAGTTCTACAAATGAACTCTTGATGAGGCCACAGCTGTTCACTGAAAAACAATCCAGGTGACAACCTCATGAAGCTTAGAGAGAGAATGCAGAATGTGTGCAGAGCTGTCATCAAACAAAAGGGGGACTACTTTGAAGAATCTAAAGTATAAAACATATACTGGTTTGATTAACACTTTTGTTTACTACATAACTCCATGTGTTCCTTCATAGTTTTGATGTCTTCCATTTTCATTTATGAATGAGAGGATGTCCAAAATTTTGACTTTTATACTGTGACGTGTGTGTGTGTAAAACATTATTATTAAACTGCATATGTTTTGCATATTCTCTTCTCCCAACAGTGAGCTATTGTTTTGGTTTAAGGTTGACTAACTTACTGTATGCCCATCATTTAATTTTAGGGACAACTCCATTTGTCTTCAGTGGTTTACCTTCCACTCCAGGGACCAACAAGAAAAACGCATTTGATTTGAAAGCCAGTCTTTCTCGGCCCCTCAGTTACAAGCCTCACAAAGGTGAGTGCTCTCAGTTTTATGCATTAATTGCATTTGCAAATCACGTTTATAATGCATATCACACTTTAATAAAAATGCTCAATTTTCTCCGTAGGAAAACTGAAGCCTTTTGGTGCAGCTCATGAAAATGCAGCCCTGAACCAATCACAAACAATTCCATCTCACCAGAAAAACTTCAAACAACACCAAGTACAGACAAGGTGAGGGAGTCTTTGCCACTGTTCTCACTCTTATTTTGGATTTTAGCATCAACAATGAGGAGCAGGGACTAGTAATATTTTAATAGAAGTGCAGATGCCCCTCCCCTCACATTTTAGATGCTTAAAGCCTTGGTTACATTACCTTACTTTAAGTCTGAATGTTTTTCCCCTTTTCTCTCTTCCCCAATATTTCAATTGAACAGTTTAGATGCTGCTACTTTCCCACAGAGTAGGTAGCAGTTGTGTTGCGGTCTGGTACCAAACAACCCACGTTCTGGTGTTTGGGAACCTCTGATATACACTTGGCTCAGTCAAAAATCTAATTATTAAATTGTCTGACCACATTTGGAACAAGAAACTGCCCATTTTTAATGGCACTCCATCCTTTAAGAAGAATCTGCTTGGCACTGCTTTGAATGGTAATTCTGAGTTTTTCTCCCATCTTTTCTTCTGCAGAGCGGAGCGACGTGTCAAACAAGCAGAAGACAGGAAGCAGAAGAAAGAAAAGATGCTTGGGGCTAAACGTGGCCTTGTTATTGCTTAATACTTCAGTGTTTAATAATCTGCTTTAAAGGTGGTGTTGTTTTTGTTGTTCCCTTCCCCGTCTGATTGTTGTTAGTGTTTTGATACCTTTTTTTTATGTATGTGCTGCCACCTTTTTAAATGTTTTAGGCCATCTTTTTTGTATATACACAAATCATAAATGATAGCTGAGTTTTGCTTTTTAAAATGTGCTTTTATTTGTTATTAAACTAGTCTAAATGTTTGTTTTGTACATTGTTGTCTCTGATTTTAATGTCTGGGTCTGGATGATATTTACAGTCTTACAGCTCAGACTTCCGGGTTCCTTTTGTACAGTTCGTATGCAAACTCTTCAGTGTGAGCACGGTCATTACACAAAGCAATAAAATCAATCTCCAGCTGAAAAGGACCATCTGCTTTGTCTCCCAGTGTGAAGCCAATGGTGTTCACCTAAAAACAAATTTAGACATGTGAAAGGATGTATACTTATAATGCATTCTGCAGAGTTATGTAAATGTACTCTTAAGGAAATTAACCAGACCTTGTCCAGCCAGAGAGCATGCTGGTCATCTTGTATTCTGCCTCGACTTGAGAGAAAGAACTTGGAAAAGGGGATCTACAAAAAAAAACAGTACTTGTTGGAAGTAAAATCACTAAGCCCTGCGGTCCTCAAAGGCTATGTTAGCACAGCAGGTACCAAACTCATTTTTTGGCAAAATCCCTTTTTTTTTTTTTGGCTGTTCACATATTTTTTTAAACTCACACTAATCTAAACAAAACCTGCTCCCAAACTGACACAGACACCCAAGAGTACAATGCTTCATATGGCTTGCCCTTGCAGACGTAGGCCCCTGTCACATATGCACAGTAAACAAGAACTTATACAGAGGAGCCCTTTGCATGAAAATAAACGTCCATAACATTTGTACTAGATGTTACCCAGATTTTATCCTGCTAGCCCCAGTACAGTCTGGGGAATGCTAGCACAGGCTTCCAGTATCCGTAGTTTCAGGTGCTACACATCTCATATCTTCACAGCATAGAAAATGGCCTTCAGATGACCCCAAAGTTAAAAGTCTAAGGGGGTCAGATCGGGAGACCTTGGAGGGGGGCATTCAACTGGCCCACGACGACCAATCCACTTTCCAGGAAACTGTTCATCTAGGAATGCTCGGACCTGACACCCATAATGTGGTGGTGCACCATCTTGCTGGAAAAACTCAGGGAACATGCCAGCTTCAGTGGATAAAGAGGAAAACACATCATCATGTGTTTTCAACAATTTCGCATCCAGTGGCCTGGAAGTTTCCATTGATGAAGAATGGCCCCACTATCTTTGTACCCCATATACCACACTATACCATCAAGATGTGCAGCACCTGAAACTACGGATACTGGAAGCCTGTGCTAGCATTTCTCCTGCGGTGTTGCTATCAGTGTGTGAAGAGTGGGAGAAGAAGGTTGCATTGACAATCCAACACAATGGCAGCACTTTGAACACATTTTATAAGAAACTTGTAAATAACTCATGAAAGAATAAAGTTATGTTAAAACCATTGTTTTTCTTGTGAAATTCCCAATAAGTTTGATGGGTCACATGACCCTCTTCCCATTGAAAAAACAAAAGTTGGATCCAAAATGGCCACCATGGTCACCACCCATCTTGAAGATTTTCCCCCCTCCCATATACTAATGTACCACAAAGAGGACGTTAATATCACCAACCATTCCCATTTTATTAAGGGTTATCCATATAAATGGCCCACCCTGTGTATTAAAAATGAACTGATTGTGATTGCCAGTTTTCATAGACTGGAGATATGCAAACAAATTTCATTTTGAGCACAAACTTAACAGAAAAAAGAAGCACATGAGGGCAGAAAAAATGAGTTAAATTAAATATTTCTGATGATCCACATTCAAACAAATATAAGGAACATATTTAATTGTTAAAGTTCTCATTTTAATTTTTAGGTTTACTTTTTTATAATTGAGCAACATGTTTTTTGTTTCCCAAAATTTTTTAGAAAACAAAAGTTTTTTTTTAGTTTGGGTTCCATTCCCTAATATTTTACTGTAATTCTCAATCCTCATGTTCATGCTTAGTTGTGGACTGCTGGACCACAAGTGCACCATTTGGGACATGCTTAACCGTGTGGATAATTTTCCATTATGAAAAGTGTTGCCAAACATTTTACATCACAAACCTTAACATCCTGCCAGTATGGACCCCCTCGAGTGTACAGAAAGTAGCTGTAGATGTCATCTCTCTGATGGGAGAAGAAGGTCTCTGCTGAGATGTTAATCATCCACGGTCTTCCGTCTCCACGAATGCGCATATACAGCGTGTTAAAGTTTGACCAATCAAAGTGCTTTTTCCTGTCGAAAGAAGACTGGTGGAAAAAAAACGAATTCAACATGTTGTTCCATTTCTCTTCTACTACATTTTCACTACAAAATCCTGTATAAAGCTACATCATAGAGTAATTTATTTAAAAATCAAAAACAAAACAGTATAACACCCTGTAAACAAGGTTAAAATATCAGAATGTATTTACTTCCCAGTCCATTCTAAGCATTAAAGAAAAGTAAGAGTGAATGATATAATGGTAGCCATATATGATATTTTAGCTACACCTGGACAAATAACATGTTTTGAAGATACATGAACACATTCATTTTAACTCATAATTCAATCATGTAACATATTCATTCATTCATTCATTATCTGTAACCCTTATCCAATTCAGGGTCGCGGTGGGTCCAGAGCCTACCTGGAATCATTGGGCGCAAGGCAGGAATACACAAACACACACTCACACCTACGGACACTTTTGAGTCGCCAATCCACCTACCAACGTGTGCTTTTGGACTGAGCACCCGGAGGAAACCCACGCGGACACAGGGAGAACACACCAACTCCTCACAGTCACCTGGAGCGGGACTCGAACCCACAACCTCCAGGCCCTTGGAGCTGTGTGACTGCGACACTACCTGCTGCACCACCGTGCCACCCTCATTTAACACAATGACACTTAAAATATTAAATATGTTACGCTCTGCAAATTCTGTTAAAAACTGTTTGATGACTCCCTATAAAGGTTTTAACAAATTACATTGCTAAGGAAGATCAAGAAATGTTTAGCTTTTACCAGGTGTTGCAACTCTTCATATAAAACTTTACTGCCATGTTGACCAAACTATGTAAGACACAATGCATCCTATAACCCAGTCACTGATTTTCAGATCAGCATTGTACTGACCAGAGGCTGTTTGGAGCGCAGGGTGCAGTATCCACTGTAGCGTGTCTCTCCATCCCGAGGTGGAACGGAACACAGTGACCCATACAGCAGGCAGGTGGTATCATTCCTGCCCAGCTTCAGGTATGCCTCACTACGACCCCCAATCTCTCGATCTGAAGAGACCACCCAGCGTGCTAGTGCCTCTGGCCCACGGAACTCCCACTGCACTCGAGTCTGCTCCAGCATGTGCTGTTCCAGGGGGCGTCCCTCAGGCCCCTTCCACCGGCCTACCAGTTCATCCTTCAGCAGCTCGAAATGCTTCTGTATTCCCTCTAGACCCTTGGAGAAATCGAAGCTAACCCTTTGCCAGGGCCACCGAGTGTCCGGAGCCTGGCCTGGCCTCCTGTAATCCCTTTCATGAACACCTCTGTTGCTCAGGATTAAGGATTTGATGGCACATGGCTGCAGCAATCGTCTTTGAAAGAGGCCAAACAATCCTCTTGAAGTTTGGAGAATAACTCTGCACATGACAAGGAAAAGTTCTAAAGTTCATGCAGGGGATCAAAACTATTTCTGCAAGAAAAGAGAAAGAGACTGATCATTTCTGTAATTCAACATTTAATATCTAAAACATTTGAATGGCAGGGCTCTAAAGATGAATTGTTTTTATAATTACAATTGGTCTGTTTTTCAGTTTGCAGGAGCTGCAATATTTATGTCACTTTAAGAAGTTTCACCGATACAGGTTTCAAGTTTAAAGAAATTTAACTGGATAAGACAAACCCCATTTGTTAATTTCTCAAAACTACATTTTTAAACCCCATACAATGCCTATAATAATAATAACAATAATAATAATAATAATAATAAACTCCAGCTGCATTGTTGTGTCTGATCCACTCATACCAACGCAACACACACCACCCCTTGTCATTGCAGGGCTGAAAATTATCCACCATCCAAGTCATGTCTCATCATTGAAGAACAGGGTGAAAGGGGGCAAACAAAGTATGCAGAGCAACTGATGGTCTACAGTCTGTAAATGTAAAACTACAGAGTACACTTACATGGCCAATGGAGCTGATGAAATTTACAACGACGGTATAAACAAATACATGGCTTTACTTTTATGGCTAATATAAACGAATCACAGCAGAAAGTGAACGGTGTTACTTACACTACCAGAGAAATCCAAGGTTGAGGAGGTCTATAATCATTCTTAATCCAGACTCTGTAAAGAGACCGTAATGCACATTAACACTGAGAAAATGGCGATGCTGTAAAAGTTAATAAAGCGCCTCAACTTTTAATAAACACATCTGAATACGTCTGTCCTCTGCCATCGCGCTCTACCGCATTATCGACCCGTGCAGAAACAAGCGGAAGCTTCTTAGTTCCCTACTATTTTGGGCTCTTTCACTTCATAGTGATGTACGCCTTTTTCTTTTGTTAGGAATATATGACTACATGTATTACATGCCGTGACCATTCAGATTCAAATGATCAATTAAATACTCTGATAATCAAAATTTCATATTTAGAAATTGAGAATTAAATCCCCATAATGCCTTAAAGGTATTAGATGTAAAACCATTAGCCATTAGTATATAATAATCTGTAAATTAAGAACCAGCTTCTATGAACAATATCCCCTCTGCCACTCTGCTACAAGTTGCAGGATTTGTTCCTTAGGTTTGTAAGAAAGCCAAATTCACCTGTTTGGGCCTGTATTTGGAACACTGCCGTTTTAAAGTAGAAACGTTCAGCCATGGTACTGACTGCTTATTTCACTATTCTTGTAGCATGCACCATACTGATATTTTGTCAAGGTTAAAACTAGGTTATTACTGGAGTGTGTGTTTAAACAAACACTAGATCATTTTAGTTTTACCTTAAAATTACAGCTTCAAAATTATTGTGAAAACAGATCCTCTGTCATTGCTAGTCCAGGTTTGGCACTGCAGAAACTGTACTCTGTAACTCTTGGTTGGAGGGTAGGAAACCACTCAGAATCACTGGGCACAAGGCAGATACCTGTATAGATGCCATGTATAGAGCACCACTCCACCACATGTTATTACACACTCACTCAGCTATTCACACTGGGGGACAATTTCACAGCTCACCTATCATACAGGATCATGCAGCCAGAGGAAAGCCACACAAGGGTAGAGCACACCTCCTCACAGGCACTGAGGTGAGGATCAACCTCAGGAGTCTGAGATCCTGGAGCTATGTGCCAGCAAAACTGTGCTACCCTGTAACACTGATTTTGGACAATCATATTTAGATGTTCATGAATCTTGCATCAATAAACAGCTTTTGTTTTAATTATTCCAAAATAATGAAAAACATTAAGAACATAGATTCTATTTTATTTTTTCCAGATAGTGTTGTTAATGGGCAGCACGGTGGCGCAGCAGGTAGTGGTGCAGTCACACAGCTCCAGGGACCAGCACAAGAGCGAGTGAGTTCTAGTCCCGCTACAGGTGACTCTCTGTGAGGAGTTTGGTGTGTTCTCCCTGTGTCCGCATGGGTTTCCTCCGGGTGACTGTCTGTGAGGAGTTTGGTGTGTTCTCCCTGTGTCCGCATGGGTTTCCTCCGGGTGACTGTCTGTAAGGAGTTTGATGTGTTCTCCCTGTGTCAAATGCATTGAGTTACAGCAAAGCCACTTTTAAGTCATGAGGTCATTTCTTGGAAATAAACTTCTGTATTTAATTTGATGAAGTAAAATGAGTTTTATAAGGTTAATTCATGATTAGATGTGGATCTTAAAGATACGATTGGAGATGTTAAATCTCTTTAATAGTATTTATTGTGTTTGACAGAAATGGCTAATTTTCATGTGTTAGGGCACTACTGAATATGTCTGAATATTTTTCTCTGATTTTGATGTGGACGAAAATGCATTATGAGTTTCTCTGTTACTAAGCAACGGACAGTGGAAGTGTGCGAAACTGTTAACACTAACGAACTAGATACTGCCTCAATAAATAACGCAATAATAATGAGGGAATAGGGAGCCATTTTGGTCACAGTCTCTGACATAAGAAGGGGCTGTGACGCAGCAGAGAAACATATTTGCATCACACATTACGTCACGCAAATGCTGAGAAGGCGTCATCGCCCCCGTGTGTTCGGAGGTCTCGCGGCTCGTTCGCCTCTGAGAAACAGAACGAGCGGCGCTAAAGAAAAACAGCGGCTAAAACCATGGTGAACGTGAAGAAACGGAAAGGTCGAGTCGTTATCGATTCGGACTCAGAGGACAGCGCCAGCGACGACAATTTAGATCAGGTAACAGCAGCTTTGAACATTTAACAGCCTCGTCTTGTAATATCTACTGAGCGAAACACGACAGAGCAGCTTCAACCGCTAGCTGAGGCTAAGCTAGTGTAGAAACACAGGGCCTGCCAGAGTTTCGTACACAAACCTTACGATTCAAACGTGTATTGTCGTTATTACCGCCTGTTTTTAGCTGGAGTAATAAAGACAGACTTGTGTTTAAAGCCGCACGGTTGGAGGAAAACAACGAAGCTAAACATTGTTCTTTATGCGCCAATTTCTGATACAATTTTTCATTCCACCTTAAATAACGCAGTAAATTGATGCACCAGTTAAGGTGGCGCGGAGAATCCGAATAAGGAGCGAAACTAGCGCTTGATTGTCAACACCAGCGTGTTTTAGATTAATTCACTACAATAAAACTGATGGGTTACTGTTCTTGCTTCTGAAGATAAATCTGCTTCAGCGACTTTAACACAAACTCAACATGGACCCAAACTGCCTGGCGAACAAAGTCAATTATTCTACACTCAATTCCTACCTGACCATTTTATCTGCTCCACTGACCATATGTGAGCACTTTGTAGTTATACAAATAAAGGCTATTGTTCACATGTTGCTCTGCATACTTTGTTACTTTCCTTTCTTCAATTGTCAGGACCCTCACAGGACAGGTAATATTTGGCTTTCTCTGCACTGCAGTGATGCTAAGGTAGAGAGTGTGTCTTGTGCTGGTATGTGTGGATCAGGCACAGCAGTGCTACTGAAGTTTTAAAACAGCCCGGTGTCACTGTTGGACTGAGAACCGTCCACTAAGCAAAAATTTTCAACCATAGGCGTCCTGTGATCACTGATGTAGAACTAGAGAAGAAAAAATACCATGCAGCAATAGATCAGCTACCTTCTCTGACTTTGCATCTACAGGGTGGACCAACAGGGTAGTTGTGGACAGTGAGTGGTAATAAAACAAAGTCATTTTTCATAGCCTGGATCAATAGGGCAGCTGCATGGACCTGTATGCACTTGAGCTGTAATTGTTGTGTATCTGCTATAACAAATTTAATATCAAGAGAAAGGAAACAAATGGGCAGTTTAAATAGGTTAAATTGGTCATTCTTCCAGTGGGCAAAAACCAAAGTGATGTTTTTAAGAGGTTTAAACTGAGTAAAATATCCTCTATAGTGGGGAAACCCTTTATCTTTGGGTCTGCCCACTCTGTGTTGAGTTTGTTTTGGAGCTAATTTTATCCTGGTAAGTGAGATGGGGCAGAGTTACTGCTATAAGCACTCATGAGCTGTGGATTAACTAAATAACAAATCAGCCCTGGATTTCCTAGAGGCACTAACTACACGGCTTTCCCAACCCCAGACATGGCATGATGTATGTTTAAAATTTGTGCACTCCTGTTTTTTCCAGAGAGTTTCTCTTCTTTTCTGCAGTAATGGCCCCTAGTGTTCTGGGAAGTCTTTACACTAGATGTTGGAACATTTCTGTGAAGATCTGATTTCATTCAACCACAAGAGCGATAGTAAAGCCAGATATATATATTTTGGATGATAGTTTTGGATCACATTTTAATGCACTGCTTCACACTAATGATACAGTGATATTTAAATGCTCTGGCAATGCTCCAGCATGATAAGCCACTAAATCGACTTTGAACTTCAGCTCATGTTGTTGTTGTTTATCTGTTTTTATGAGCTCACATCAAATGCTCCTTCACCTGTTCACCAAATTAGAGAGCTTTGGTAGTTGTAATATCTAAAGCATCACTTTTTTTGGTACTTTATGGACAAATATGCTTCAGGATATTTTGAATTGTGAATAAGAAAAATAATCATCAGTTGAACAAATTGAAGAGCATTTAAAACTAAAAATGAGAGAAAATGTCTTATTGTTTTAATTTTTAAATGTTAAGTAGTAAAGAAAACAAAAGTCCTTCAGCCCTTGTCTGTAATAATGTTGGATTTGTGATAGAGCTGTTGCGGTGAATTAATTTCATGTGCCGTCTTTTAAAGGGGCTCAACACTGATATGTGGTATTACCTCCCCAAATTATGCAATTTTTCCTGAGTCTAGTACTACACGAACTGTCACCTGGAACTGTTTCTTTTGAGGCTTTTCCATGACTTGGTTCTTGTTGAGGCAGTTGGGTTTTGATAGTTGGATAATAGATAGCTAGATGAGATCTCAAATTTGCATTTCCCATTTCACAGTGACTTTTCTGGCACAGATTTTGTATATTACTCTCACTTTTCATTTGGTTGATAGCTGAAATGCTCGCAAACTGATGAAGTTGCATTTGGTTTTGTCCTGAGAGTTGCTTCCCATTCCTTGCAGTTGTCTGGTCAGTAGTGGTTGGCTGGTTTTACCATATTGCGGTTATTGCTTCATCCCTAATATGTGAATTTATTTGGAAAACTCTGAAACATTTGCTGTTTTGTAAAATCCAGAATAGCAAATACCAACATGTTGTCCCTGTGTTTTTTTTTAGGAGCTGCTGAGCTTAGCCAAGAGAAAGAGAGTGGACTCAGATGGACAGGAGGAGCCTGTCAGTAAACCTGCAGCATCCACAGACTCTGAAACCTCTGACAGTGATGATGAGGTATGGTTCCCTAATCTGTACTTCTTAGTCAGTCAAGGAAACCAAATATTGTCAATATGTGTACAGTGAAGTGTATTATGTAGCTCTTGGTATTTAAGTGGAGTTTTTTTCTCCCCCCCCCCCCCCTTCCCCCCCATTAGTGGACTGTTGGAGGCACCAAAGCCAAGAAGAAAGTGAAGCCTAGCAAAGGACCAGAAAAGAAGAATGCTACAAAAAAGAGAGTGAACAAGGCAGCTTCATCGGGCAGCTCAGATGGAGATAGCTCAGCAGAGAGTTCAGCACCAGAGGAGGGTAAGGAGTGGGGTATTCCTGGCTAACCCTATTTGCCTTGAATTTATGTTCCTTCTTAAATCCTGACAGTTGGGTCGCATGGGTTGTTTTTCCTCCACAGTTAATTTTTATAAAATTACTACCAGTGCTTTTCCCCCTCAAATAGTAAAAAAAAATTGGTCATCATTGTGATATTACAATGAGGAGGAGTGAAAGTAGATTATACTTATAGGTTCTGTGGATTGGAAAATGGATTTTTAGGCAACTTGCATCAAATAATTCATTTATTGGTTATTCATTATGTTGATTTGTGAAATTGGATAATTGAGCTCTGAACTAAAATGAACACATTTACTGAATTTCACAGGTGAGGTGTCAGATTCTGAAAGCAACAGCTCCTCTAGTTCCGATTCAGACTCCTCCTCAGAGGATGAAGTTTTCCGGGATGGGTACGGAGATGATCTCATGGGAGATGAGGAGGACAGGGCACGTTTGGAGCAGATGACAGAGAAAGAGAGAGAACAGGAGCTTTTCAACCGTATAGAAAAGAGAGAAGTGCTCAAACGGAGGTAAGAAGGAGGAATCTTTCACAAACATACATATTTGTATTTATTAACAATGCATGACCTGTTGGCATCTAATTCATCTAATCTAATTTTTAATCTAATCTTAAAGCTGGCTACTTTTAAATTTGACTTGATTTAAGTTGTGAACGTTACCTGACAGTGCAAATTAACTCATCTTTTTATTTCTTTCCTCACTTCACAATTCAGGTTTGAAATCAAGCAGAAGCTAAAGACTGCAAAGAAAAAAGAAAAGGAGGAGAAGAAGAAAAAACAAGAGGAAGAGCAGGAGAAGAAAAAGCAGTCTCAGGTCACAGACACTCAGGTGGTGAGTATACCTTCCAGTCACCAATTGGCATTATGAGGAGAACCATGCTCCAACTTAACAAGAAATAGGGCATCTTATAGTCGCAACTTTTACACAGACCACATGATGTTTAGATACTAAGATGGCCCAAATGATCTTGCATTCTTAATGAATATCAGTGCAGCTGCTTATGAAACTAATACAGAATCTAATTTACTTGATGAAACAGTTCTTCTACCTAGAGGGTAGATGGTCTATGTACAGCACTCACCTCTTACTTTCATTCAATAGGTGATGTCCCATAATAAAGAGAGGAGGTCTAAGAGAGATGAGAAGTTGGACAAGAAATCCCAGGCCATGGAAGAGCTGAAAGCAGAGCGTGAGAAAAAGAAGAACCGAACAGGTTGGACTTGAAGTTGCATTTTAGTAGTGAATAAGCATAAATACGCCTGTGTTATTTTGGTTGAGGGCAACTAGATCAGGACAGCATCTGTTTAACAGCACCTTTTGAACCTTTAAATTTGCAGCTGAGCTCCTATCCAAACGGCAGCCTCTGAAGACCAGCGAGGTCTACTCTGATGATGAAGAGGAGGAAGAGGAAGATGATGACAAGTCATCAGTAAAGAGTGACCGCAGCTCAAGATCATCATCCTTCGATGAAGAAGAAGAGTAAGTGTAATTGCAATGACTGATTCCGACCAACTGTCTTTTACAGTTCTGACTACACTACATGTTCATAAGTTTGCAGACTTTATGGTGCACCATTTCTTGAAACATGTTCTATTGTGCCAGCTCACATTGTATAATCTCCTTAGAAAAGCCTGAAATTAAATGCAAGGCTCTGGAGCAGCTGTGTCTGAGACTTTTTACCTTCACGTGTGGTGCTTTTGAAGTAGACTAAAAAGATGCTTCATATGGAAGTATTGAATGCAAATTTATTGATAGCTATTCCTCTTTCTCTGTTAGCAGTCAAGGTCTGTATATAACCTTATGAATGAATTCGTACCTGATTAGCTCATTTTAGGTGTTACTCAAAAATAAGCCATTTGTTTTGTAATTTTTATTTATGATTACGCTAAGTTTGGGTCTTGTGACCAGAGCTGAAGAGGTTAATTAGGAGAATTGTGTAATATTTTACGATCATATGTGATTATATATAAATATCTTAGTGTCTTATTTTTAACCAGTCCTGTTTAATTTATTGAAATGCTTTAAATGCAATGTTGCTTTATTTGTGTCTGTTTCACAGAAAGGAGGTGACACCCCCTAAGTCTCAGCCGGTATCATTACCCGATGAACTGAACAGGATTCGTCTGTCACGGCACAAGCTTGAGCGCTGGTGTCACATGCCGTTCTTCGCCAAAACAGTTACTGGCTGTTTTGTACGGATTGGTATCGGCAACAGCAGCAGTAAACCTGTCTATCGGGTACGTAAAGCATCTCCTTCAAATTTAACGCTTCTACAGAACTTTTTATTATTGTATTTTTTTGTTTGTTTTTAAACATAAAGTGATCCTCACGTTGTTGGAGGGACTTTTAAATGATTTTAAAATTGATGCCATTTTTAATAATGGCATGTATTTACATGTAGGTGGCTGAAATTGTGGATGTGGTTGAAACGGCGAAAGTTTATCAGCTGGGATCCACAAGAACAAACAAGGGGCTACAGTTACGGTACGTTGCTCCTCATTTAGAGCTTTCTTGGACATAGTTTCTTATTATCTACATTCTGATGCGTGTTTATATTTGTGTTTATTTTGTAAAGGCATGGTAATGACACTCGAGTTTTTCGGCTCGAGTTTGTATCCAACCAGGAATTTACAGAAAGCGAATTCATGAAATGGAAAGACGCAGTAAGTGTTATATATTTAACAGCAATAAACTTAACCACAGTGCTCATTCATTATTCATCCTTACTTTTCTCAGTTTTCTACAGTTTGCATATAAACATAAATACGCTACAGGAAGTGTACCATTAGCGACTCTTTATTTAACCTTTTAACTGTTTGTGTAGATGATTGTTGCTGGAATGCAGATTCCAACTCTTGATGAAATCACCAAAAAAGAGCAGTCCATCAAAGAAGCTGTCAACTACAAATTTAATGACAAAGACATTGAGGATGTGAGTCATTATCCTGTTATAAGTCAAAATTTCCATGATCTAAACATGCGTTTTTGTATCGCAAAATGTCAGCAATTTTAGAATTTTTATTTTAATAATCTCTTGAACAGATTGTGAAAGAAAAAGACAGATTCCGAAAGGCTCCTCCAAACTACGCTATGAAGAAAACGCAACTCCTCAAAGAAAAGGTGGCTTTTTTAAAATAAGTTTTTATATGTATAATGCTGAGTTTACAAGGGTTTTTTTTGTTCGTATGGATCTCTCCTACAGACTCAAAACAGACTTGTCTCATTCTGTGTGTCTGTCCCTCTCTGTGTGTGTTTAGGCAATGGCTGAGGAAACTGGCGATGGAGAAAAAGTAAAAATGCTGCAGGATCAGTTGAATGAACTGGAGGAGAGGGCTGAAGCACTAGACAGGCAGAGAACCAAAAATATCTCTGCCATCAGGTGAGAACATATTCAATCACAAAGAGGAAAAAATGTTCATTTATTTTTAGGAGCAATTCCAAACCATAAAGTTCAGTTTGAAGGGATTACCTTCAGGATCAATTAAGTATTACATTATCTTAAACGTTGTAGAGAGTACATTGTCAGTCTATCTTTTGCTGAAAGAGGCAACTGGTGGGTTTTTATAGTTCCTTTAGTTTATTATCTTTCACCTAGTTAATGTTACTTAACTAGGTATGCTAGATGCCTAGAGATAAATCTCAGCTACTCGGATTACTTCTTAGTTGACACTCAACTAAGATTGCCAAAGGTTACACCAGAGCCCTTCACCATTGTGAGCGTTTATATTCATCCCTGACGCCCACACCATGTTTGAGGAAATCTCTCACTACGAATTTGCTGTTGTTTGTGGTCTCTGAGTGTGGTTCAACATAAACAATATCCATTTGACTGACCAACCACTGTCATTGGGGTCTACACTGGCATTTACATTGCATGCTACATGGCTACATTTCCTTAGTTTGCAGAGTGCACATCTTTCAATTGACAGTTGTAATGTTGTGTGTGTGTGTGTGTGATATATATATATATATATATATATATATATAAATAAATAAATAAATAATAAAGGTCGGTGAGCATTTAGTGTTTAATAATTAAACTTAACTTTTAACCCACTTCAAATGATTAGTAGGCACTTTGTGGAGATAAAATGATATCTTAATTTTTTTGGTCCATTGTTTTAAAACTCTTATGCTTTTCGTTTCAGTTACATCAACCAGAGGAACCGCAGCTGGAACATTGTGGAGTCAGAGAAAGCACTAGTGGTGCGTACACATTAAACTCTTGTCTATTGATTGTTTATGTTTCTTTATACTTGAACTTTCTGTAAGTGTAACTGAGCTTGGTTCTTGTAGGCTGAGGGTCAGAACTCTAAGAACCAGCAGATGGACCCTTTCACAAGACGACAGTGCAAACCCACTATGGTGTCTAATGTAAGAGATCCTGATATTTATTTAATTATTTTATATATCTCTACCCATCTATCTATCTATATATATCTCAATCATTAATCAATCATTCTTTTCCTGTACTGATTATGTTAAATGCATAAAAATTAGTGCTATGCTTTTTTTCTTCTATTTAGTAGCTCAGCAATGCATTTTTTTCTATTGTTCTCTGGATTACCTGAACAAAAGAAACATTCAGCACTGCGATGCCTCTTGACATTAATGTTACAGTTGTCTACGTCTATCACCAGTGGACACCCACAGCACCCACATAATTCAGCAAAATACAATAGTCGCTCCACAGCATCAAGTCACTTTCCCTGTTTCACCTTTAATGGTGCTGTAGGTACATACTAGTGCTTTCTCCACCATATATATTAGAATGGGAAACTGTTGAATGGAACTTGTGGTTGTAAGAAGTGTGCATTGGGTTTTGCACAGTTGTGTTGGTGCTGTGGCAGTGCACTGGTGAAAAATTAACATCTATGAGAAACACAGCTACATTGGAATAAGAAGCTTCTGAATAGGAAACTGCTGGAGTCTTTTCCTGACCACAGAAGCCATTTTGCTGCTGTTTTTCGGTCAAACTCATTTTTCTCCATCATGAGCAACTTTTGGTCCTTGATATAAGCACCTTGTGGTTTCAGTAGAAATCTATTTTAGCAACTGAAAATGACACAGACCACAGGCTTTGAGAGTGTGTGATAAAGCTCCCTGTGTATCCCTTCCTGCACTCCATCTGCAGTTCACACACTGACGTGACATCTTTTGCAAATCTTTTGGAATTTTTATGTTCCCTATTTGTGAAATCCTAAAATATTAATGCAATGAACTGGCGAGTAACATTTAAACACCACTCATGATAATGTAACTGCGTTGTGATCAGAAAATTGCAGATTGTTTATACATTTGTAAAACATCTCTATGAAGAATGAAATAGAGATCTAGTTGAAGAACCTATTAAATATTAATAAATTCCTCTTATTGCCTACTGTTGGTTTTCATTGGGACAATTGGGTAGGACAGAAAATCTAGGTTTTGTTTTAAATAATTTGGTATCAGTTAAAATGTGTTTAAGCTCTCTACTGTGTTAACTTGTTTCTTCTCTCGTTCACAGGCCAGAGATCCTTCTGTCCATGCAGCTATTCTTGCCCATCTTAATCAGAAATATGGTTCAGGTTCAGGTCCAGACAACAAAGAGCAGGGCAACAAACAGGTGACTCAAGCACACATTTGCAGCCAGTCCATGTATTGGTATCAAATATTTGAATATTTGTGTATCTCCAAAATAGTAAATTTATAGGACAAGGAATAAAGCTGTTTAAATTTCAGTGGAAGTCAGTGTCCTGCATATGGCTCCATTCGTTATGAATTCTTTACACAATGTGAAGGACAGCTGCTGTGTTGATGTAGTAGTAAACTAAATGGAGATGCATGTTTTTCATTAGACTGTGACAGTACCTTTAATGCACACAAGCCATTTGCATACTTTAACATATTGGAAGTAAAACATACAACGTTGAGTGCAATGTTTGTTGTTTTTCCCCCAATTTTTAAAACATATATTATCATATATATGGAATATGTTTGGTTAGATTTGTAGTCACACTGTTTCTGCCCCAAAGCATTTTTCCCAAATGTTCCACAGACCTGCAAACATCACGAGAAGGATAATTTCTAATCTAATCTAATAATTTGACTGTTTGATTTATTTAATATCCATATTTTCTTTGTAAATACACTTTTTTCATTTATTCTAAACTGTGTGAGTTTCTCTTTTTTTTTCCTCTTTCTACCCATCCCCTAGACCGAAACGTAACAGTAAACCAGAGAAGTCTTTGTAGGTTCTGTTTTTTTGAGGCACTGCTGTTACAGGCATGTTATTTTATAGGGCTATTATTGTGAACCGTATGTAACCAGTGCCAATAGCATCTTAATTTTGTAATCAAAACATTAATGAATTTTAGGTATAAAATAGTGTGCATTGTTTGTATTTTGTGATTGTGCTTCACAGGGCCAGAGCACCCAGAAAGATAAAGATATTACAAAGTCAACCAGCGATCTCTCAGAAGATCTGTTTAAAGTTCACGACTTCGATGTCAAAATCGACCTGCAGGTTCCCAATGCTGGTGAGTGCCTGTGCATTGCAGATGTTCCTACCTTCAGTGTTCCCCAGGCAACGTCAGTTAGATTTCTGAAGGACTAGCTCATGTTTGTTTAATTTTGCTTATAAACAAACAAAATACAAATTGAGCCTGATTCAACATGCATTCATTTTTCATGGGAGGCTGCTATAATATTGACCAGTGAGAGAGGTAATTTTCATTTTCTATACTTTGGCAATGGGCCAATATCTTTTCAAGCCTGCTGAGTAATACAGGGGGTCCTTGACTTACGACGTTGAACCGTTCCTACGCCCTGTCGTAAACCGATTTTCGGTGTAAGTCGGAACATACGTACATACTGTACGTAAATAACATACTGTAAGCACTTATCCTCTCCTAACACCTATCCTCCTCGGTCCCGAGCCGCGTAACCGTGTATTCTTCCGTTGCGCCGCGCACACCAAACACGAAGTTCACGTTACGACGTTTACGACGCAAAACCACTTAAGTCGAAACAAGGCTTTATACAGTAAATGGGAGATGTGTCATAACCACGAAACATCGTAACTCGGGACTGACGTAACCCGAGGACCTCCTGTATACCTTTAGAGATTTAAGATTACATTCTGTAACTTGAACTTGAATCTCTTTTGATAACAATAATTCTGTTTGAGCTGGTACTGTACTGTAATTTCCTGTGATAGCCAACAAGTGCTGTAATAACAGAACTGGATAACATATCTACAAAAAGACCTTGACAGAAACCTTTGTGTTTAGTGCTTATTAATTTCTTGTATCTGATCAATATATTAATATTTGCCTCACCCTGTCCCCACAGAGGCAAAGTCCCTGTCAGTCAGCTCTAACGCCCTGCCTGTCAAGGATGGAGCTCCACGACGTTCGCTCAACTTGGAGGACTACAAAAAGAGACGAGGCCTCATATGATCGTACCACTTACCTTTTCCACCTCTCTTCCTTCCTCCCCTCCCTTCTCCTGCTCCATCTGTTCCTGCATGTGTTGGCAAAAGGCACCAGGGAACTGAGACTGATGCTGTAGCTACACCTCTCACCTTTTCCCACCCCTGTGTGTGTGTGAGAAACAGAGAGAATGTAAATCTGTGTGTGTGATCTTGTATCTGTGTATGAGAGGGAGTTTAAGATACAAGACAGTGCAGGACTTCCTTATACTTGTGAAAGTGAGAGGAAACATGACAAGTTTATGAAATATAACTGTTTCAAGTGTTTTTTTTTTTTTTTGGTAACTGATAACACTTTACTAGGGTATCATTCATAAGGATACATGACTTCCATTTTAAGCCCTCATGACAGCTGATTGAAACTACATAAACCAGTAGATGGTCTTGTGTCAGTGGATGTTATCTGTTGTAAAGGCTGTTTTTTTGTTACCTGGTGTCAAGTTCAGGTAAAATGTTTTTTTTTTTTCTTCCCTGATATTTTGGGTAAAGTGGCAGCCTGTAGCTTAGTGTTCATCACAGTGACTTGCTATCAATATAAAAAGAAAAACATCAATATGCAACTCATTTTACATAAGAAAATCCTCCCTGTTTTCTTACTTAAGTGTTTTGAAATTCTTACATTTGTCAGTTGTTATTAAAAGGCTAAAGAGTCTCATGTAGCCTGTGAACGCTAGAGTAAAGTGTTACCATTTTTTGTTTTTGTCTCTTCACAAGCTTACGTTTTAGGAAGGAAATTACCCACTGGTTCATTTAGAGTTGTACCCATCTGTTTTATTTACTTTTTATTTTTCCATTTTTTCTCTCTCTTTTATATTTTCTGAATGAAATGTCCATGTTTTCATCTCTGTCTTCATAGGTGATCAATTTTTATATCTGACCCACCTTTTGAAGGAAACTGAACGTTGTGAATTACCATCTTAACGAAGGACACTGTCTCACTGAACTATGGATGTCGGAGGATTTTTATCAGCGTATTTTCCTCAGAAGCTTTTTATCCATCTTTGTGAAATCTTTGTGGAAAATATTTCCTACCCTCCATTGATTTAGTGCTGCCTCCTTAACAAGAATCTCTGCTCAATCACAACATCTGAGGAATTAAAGAATGAAAATGAGAGACTAAGAATGACATTACACTCCTCTAATGGACAAACCTGCTCACTTTTGAACAAATATGGAAGGGCCGCATTGAATACCTCTTTTCAGTGGGAAACGTGGAGAGCTGATAATTTTTCTTTTTTTATTTTATTTCTTCAGTATCCCCTTGTTCCCTTCAGAGCTGATATGTGCTATTGACTATTGATCATTGGTTATTAACGATGTCCTTTTGTCGGTTCTCATATTGATGTGGCATGCCTTGTAAATAAGATTTGGCCATTTGGGATGAGTGCGGTGAAATAAAGAAAGCACTGTTTCGTACTTCCTGTGGAGCTGTGATTGTGTATATTGTATATTTCCAGTTTTGTGCATGAACCCAGAAAAAGCCTTTAACAAGTAAGAGAAACATCCTTTCATCAAAATAATTTATAAAGCATAATCAGCGCAAACTACACCAAGTCCACGAAAACTAGAGGTCCATAAAAAGAACATGTAACAAGAAGCAGATAATTAGTTTTTCTCCAGATGCACTGTTTAGACTTAAAATATTAGGTGCACCTTGTAAATTAATTTATAAAAATGTCTTGTAAAGTCAGATAAACAGGTTTTATTAATTTGAAACTATACCGCCAGGTTATATATTTTTTTTTATTTAATTATATTATGATAAAAACATTTCCTTGAACACTTTTTATAGTGATCCCATGATAAACGTAATCCACAAAAGTGGTTTTCTTGATATAAACTACATATAATTAAAGAAAATTGTGCATTTCTTACAGTATAAACATGAGTCATACAGTTGGTTCTTTAGGATCGAAATGGAGTTTACGGATAACAGTTTAATGTAATTGTATTGCACTGAATATATGGTAAGTACTCTGGGAATAAGGTGCACTAATAATCTACATAGGGTGCAGTACTGACTGTACATCACGGTATATTGCACTACATGAGGAATATGGTGATACAGAATAGCTACATTAAGAGCTCTTGTGTTTAGTCGTTTAGTTTAGTAGTGACGTTAGGGGGCAGCAGCTCTCTGTGAGATGGGGAAGGAGGCGCTGAGCTCGGGGCTCTTTAACGACTCTCCCGGCCACGTAGAGCCGGATCTCAGCTGATAACTGATCGGACAGGAATGAAAACATTACCGCTTACTGTATCAACAGAGCTCAGAGTCGACCGTCTTTTATTCAGGAAAGATGCCGTGTAAACCGGTGTACTTTGCTCTTCAATAAACTAACAGACTTCAGGTACGGAGCTGAGATATATTTACATTTACATCATTGGAGCTAAAGCTAAAGCTAAACACAGCCAAGTCAAGTCAAGCCAGGCTAAGCTAAGCTAGACTAATATTGCTGATCTATTACTATTTTAAAAGTGTATATTTCTATATATTACAGACATTTTGTGTAATCCTTCTCTTAGGTAGCAGTTTATATTGCACATTAGGTAAAGGATATCAAAATAAAAATGTATTTTAATAAATCCACTGTATATATGTAGCCAACCTTTTGAAGATGTGTTTGTCAGGTACAGGTAAAAATATAACTTGTGTGAAATGCTACACGTCTGGTAAACATACATTACAGAGAAAATATAATATTTTAAAAGGAACAAGGGCTTCGCCAACATAGTTGACAGCCAGTTAGCTACGTAGCTGACATAAGAAGCATAGTTAAACAGAGGTTTTAACAGGCAGCTAAGGACAGATATCACTGACCTGTTAGTGGCTAGTCATAGATCTAGATCTGGCTGCTCCTTCCTGCTGACAAGTGTCAGAAGTGATGGTGAATTTCATCAACTTTAAGGGACGGAATTGCTTGAGGAAGCCAGGAAGTAATACATTTTAATTGGTGATGTAAATGTTTATTCATCATATCTGAACATATGTACATGTTTAAATGTACAAGTACTGCCTTAAAAGTGGCTTTGATGTATCTACACCTTTGCCTTCTTTCAACACTGGATCACAGTTACTGTATTCTTTGAGTAATCCTTGAGAAACCAGCTCCAACAGCAATGAGCTTTAATAATCTGATCATACTTGGACTGACATTGGGGGGCGTGGCTTAATGGTTAGGGAAATGGTTTGATCCTTATAACGACAGGAAAATTGTGGGCGAGGGAAGTGAAATAACAATGCTGTCTCCTCCTTCAATCCATGGCTAAAGTGCCCTTCAGCAAGGCACCTAAGGGTTCCAGGGGTGACTGCTTCGTGTGTGTGCGTGTGCTTACTGCTCCTACTGCACTATTTTATGTGTGTGTGTTTTTACTACCAAAGGTGGAGGAAACATTTTACTGTACGTTGTACAATGCCAATTAAAAATAATTTTTAGCAATTATAAGAGCATGTTTAAATCAGCAAAAATGTATGTGAAAATTGAACTTATTTTTTTTGCAGCCCTCAGGATGTCTTGGCTGGCTGATCTTGCCGGCCGAGCCGAGGACTTCTTGAATAAAGTGGACCAGGGAGCAGCCACTGCTTTGACGAAAAATTCAACCAGAAAATCCTCCTTGTCCTCTTACAGCTCTACAGAACTAGTCGACTCATCACAGCAGAGTTCAGCAGCTTATAACGCTTCTTATGAAGCCCAGCATGTATACAGTGGTCCATCCCACAGTCAGGAGACTCCAGGATTCATCTCAGCAGCTGCCGGGAACATAAAGAAAGCCACCGCTCTGGCCGGCACTGCTAACGTGTCCAGCACAACTCCTGTGGGCTCTGCTCCCACAAACAACAGCAGTGGTGCCATTAGAGCCTCCTCCAACTTCATCAGAACCAAGAAGCCAGAAGTGGATGATGACCTTCTGTTTGATTTTCTCAACAGTTCAGATCCGCCACAGAATGAGAGGAGGGAGGTTAGGAGTGATGTGGCGTCCAGGGGGATTGTTTTGGCTGACAGTCCATATCAGGGTCAAGGAACTACGGTGACCAATCATTCTGCATCGCAGGTAACACCCATGGCCCCAGCCACTCCTCCCTCCACACGGGGTTTGTCCCGGAACTCCAGCGTCAGTTCACTCAGTGCCAGCACACACAGTGCAAAGACAGAGGATGGCTCCACTCGAGACTTCAGCCAAGGTACCAATGTGAAACCCAGTGGCAACTTTATTCCTTCACGTTCTGTAAATTATTTGTCCTGTTCAGTGTCACACAGGGTTCAGAGCCCACTTTGAATTTCTGGGTGTAATCCTGAGTGGGTTTTACATAGCCTGTTCTTCCACCAATATGTGTTTTTTGGATTGTGGGGTGAATATGGGGAGGGTGGTGTGTTCTCCCTTTGTCTGCGTGGGATTCCTCCGGGTGACTGTCTGTGAGGAGTGTGGTGTGTTCTCCCTGTGTCTGCGTGGGTTTCCTCCGGGTGACTGTCTGTGAGGAGTGTGGTGTGTTCTCCGTGTCCCCGTGGGTTTCCTCCGGGTGACTGTCTGTGAGGAGTGTGGTGTGTTCTCTCTGTGTTCACGTGGGTTTCCTCCGGTTGACTGTCTGTGAGAAGTGTGGTGTGTTCTCTCTGTGTCTGTGTGGGTTTCCTCCGGGTGACTGTCTGTGAGGAGTGTGGTGTGTTCTCCCTGTGTCTGCGTGGGTTTACTCCGGGTGCTCCGGTTTCCTCCCACAGTCCAAGAACATACGTTGGTAGGTGTATTGGCGACTCAAAAGTGTCCGTAGGTGTGAGTGTGTGTGTGTTACCATGTAAAGGACTGGCGCCCCCTCCAGGGTGTATTCCCGCATTGCGCCCAATGATTCCAGGTATGCTCTGGACCCACCGCGACCCTGAACTGGATAAGCGGGTACAGATAATGAATAAATGAATGAAAGAATACTCTTTTCTGTGTAGGTGATACACCAGAGAGTTCTGATTCTGGACTTGCTGCCCCTCTGGACCCCCCACCAGCAGTAGACACTGCTGCCCCTGAAGAGCAGGTTGGGCAGGTGATGTCAAGTTTACGCCTGGAGAACCAGCTCCTCCGCAGTGAAGTTTCTTCTCTTAATCAGGAAATGGCCTCCCTCATCCAGAGAGCGAAGAACACACAGGACGGTCAGAGAACTTTAATTACAAAGTAGTAGTTACAGTTTTCTCTCTGTGTGACGTGTTACACAATACAATTGATTCAGCAGCTTATTCTGGATGTCTGAAGATGGTAATGTAGGCCTATACACCAAACAAACCGTATACTGAGCAATTGTTGCAATGCAATTTGTCATTGAATTTTAAAGTGACAATATTAGTTATTCAGTTTTTAAATTAAGATTGCTTTATTTTATAGGAAAAATGCATACTGATATTATAGGATTTATAGGATTTGTCAAAAAACACAAATTTAATCTCAGGAAATGTCCAGTTCTGCAGTGTTTACCTGCACCTTTGCTCCTGCAGAGTTAAACCAGGCTCGAGCTCGAGCTGAAAAATGGAACAGTGAGCAGTCTCGCACTGATCGTACTGCCAGGGAGTTACGGGCGCAGGCTGATGACCTCACTGAGGCCTTGTCAGCTAAAGATGCTCAGCTGGCTGTCCTGAAGGTGAGACTGGATGAAGCAGATCAGTTACTGAAGGCCCGAAGCTCTGCTCTGGAAGAAGCTCAGAATGAGAGGACCAGGTAGGTCTCATCAAGAGAGGATAATGGATAAACTCAACAATGTAAATATCCTGTTTGAAAATTTCACACACATTGATCATGTAATGATACTGAACTTGAACCAGGAGATTTGAAAAGCCCTTGTTTTCTCACTTGTATTCAATGCCATAAAGTATTAAGTAGCGTTTGATGCTTCATAAGGGCAGAGCTTTGCTTTAGTGATGCTATGTTTTAATTAATTTTTAGTTAAATACCCTCTATTATTCAGCATGTATTTTTCACTGTTTACCTGTTTTGTTTGTTCATTTGTTAATGGGACAATTACTTTTGGTGGTCATCAGAATCCTACAGGATCACAGCGAGGGGAACAGCCTGCACTCTCAGGCTCTGCAGACACTACAGGACCGGCTTAGAGAGGCAGAGATAACTATCAAAAGAGAGCAAGACAGCTACAGACAGATGCAGGTGAACACGCACACAATAAACTTAGGTATAGACATAAACTAGAGTGGAAAAACAGTTAAAAAGTAGTCAGATGTAAACGGAGACTCAGAGGCAGATTTAAGAACCCTAAATACACATGGAATCGATTTTCAAAAAATCACATTAAGATTGAACCTCTTTTTTTTTGTTATTTTGTATCAGAGTGAGTTTGCAGCACGGCTCACCAAGACCGAGGCTGAGAGGCAGACATTAGCTGAGTCATTGACAGCTGCAGAGCGCAGAGTGACAGAGGAGAAGCAGAGGCTTGAGGAGCTCCAGCAGCAAGTCAAAAGTTCCCGGACTGCAGCAGACTATGCAAAGCAGGAGCTGCATGACTACAAAAACAAAGCATCTCGCATTCTTCAGGTCTCATCTCTGTGACAGTACACTGCATATATTTCTGTGCATTCATACAGCTGCAGTAACAATTTTGAATATTATAAGGAGGCTTTACACTTGATTTTAAAACAGTACTGTGGTATTTAGCCAAATAAACCTTAAGGCTGGATGATTAGTTGTGGAAAGCTTGATCTGTTACATCGGAACAACCAACTGAACAATCAGACGTGGACGAATCTTTGTTATTAATGTCCTGAGCTGTTGTTTTTGTTGTTTTCAGTCAAAGGAGAAGCTGATCAGCAGTCTAAAGGAGAGCTCAGGCTTGGAGATACTTGATGGAGGAGCAGCAACAGCAGGAATAGAGCTGGAGGAGTTACGGCATGAGAAGGAGCTCCAAAGGGAAGAAATCCAGAAACTGCAGAGCCAGATACAGAGTCTCCGTATAGAGATACAGGTGGACATATTTTTTTTTGACTAACAAATATTATGCAAACTACAGAAAAAGCATATTTGTATTCCCTGTGTAGGGGTTTAAAAACATTATACATGACGATACATGTGCATCTATGTAATGCTGCTTGTAAAACTGTGTTGTAATTATTTGGGTAATTAGAATTAGGTACTTTAATAAAATGACTTACAGGAGCTGGAGAACCAGGCTGTAGTAGAAGCTGAGAATTGGAGGGAGCAGCAGCAAGAGCTGCTTGAGCATCAGGCACAACAGAGCAGAGCCAAGCAAGAGGTGGAAGCAGAACTAGAACGATGTAAACAGGTGTGTGTGTGTGTGTGTGTGTGTTTGTATTCACTGGTTAAATGTGGAAGACACATTATGTTGTACATTTTAAATGCATGTTTTTTTGCAAGAAAAAAATATAATTCGTGCTGTTTAGTTTTATAGGTTATTATGCTATGTGAAGGCAAGGCAAGTTTATTATACAGTACTTTTTATATGCTGCCATCCTTTACAAATGAGATAATACAAATCTAACTAAAATAAAAATCTAAAAGCATGTAGAAGTAATGCATGAGGAAAACTAAAACTGTTGTAGAGCTAATAGTGTTTTAAACTGAGCTAAAGGCCTATTGTGTATTGTGTAAACATCTGGTCAGCTGGTTAATAGCAGCATAGTAGCTAAATACCTCTTCTACTAATTTAGTCTTTATCTTAGACTCTCTGAAAATCTGAGAGTTCTACTTGTCTATTATCACTAATGTATATCAGATCAATGTTGTTCCTATACCATTTATAGACCAATAATAGTACTTCCATCCTATAACATGGTTACATATTTTGTTCTGTAATCCAGTGTAAGGATCCCTACTTTTAATCCTAGTGAGATCCCTAGTAGATGCATTTTGAAGCAACTGAAACTATTTAATGGTCTTTTTTGAGTTCAGTTAGGAGACCATTAATTTAATATGGCCAATTCTGTGTGACAGGAGCTGAAATATGTGGAGGAAGAACAACATCGCACTAAAAGCACACTGCAGGTCCGCATCAAGGACAGAGAGGACGAGATCCAGAAACTCAGGAACCAGGTGATACATTTTTCTCTTTTTTATATATATATACTGTACATACACATACACCCTTCCATCTGACACATTAACTGCACAAGCACATTCATTCATTCATTCATTATCTGTAAGCGCTTTTCCAGTTCAGGGTCACGGTGGGTCCAGGGCCTACCTGGAATCATTGGGCGCAAGGCGGGAATACACCCTGGAGGGGGCGCCAGTCCTTCACAGGGCAACACAGACACACACACACACACACACACACACATTCACTTTTGAGTCGCCAATCCACCTACCAACGTGTGTTTTTGGACTGTGGGAGGAAACCCAAGCACCCGGAGGAAACCCACACAGACACAGGGAGAACACACCACACTCCTCACAGACAGTCACCTGGAGGAAACCCACGCAGACACGGGGAGAACACATCACACTCCTCACAGACAGTCACCCGGAGGAATCCCACACAGACACAGGGAGAACACACCACACTCCTCACAGACAGTCACACGGAGGAAACCCACACAGACACGGGGAAAACACACCACACTCCTCACAGACAGTCACCCAGAGCGGGAATCGAACCCACAACCTCCAAGCCCCTGGAGCTGTGTGACTGCAACACTACCTGCTGCGCAACCATGCCGCCCACTAGCACATTTTAAAATTCATCTACATTTATTTAAGGTTTACATAGATTCATTTGTTTAAAGCTGCGGAATGTGGTATTTGTAATCACAGAGTATACAGAGCGGTGTTGATGTTGGAACAGAAACAGTGTGGAAATACACAAACACAAAGTCAAGAAGCACACAATAAAATAAAGCACTTCAAGGACAGATTGACAGGATTAAAATAGTCTTAGAAATGATGTTATAATGAGAATAAACAAACTACTTATTAAACTTTTGTGTTCCTACCCCTCTTTGTCCCCCTTGGCCACTCTCCAGCTGACCAATAAGGCACTGAGCAGCAGCAGCCAGGTGGAGCTGGAGGGGCGGCTGCATCAGCTGACTGAGACACTGATCCAGAAGCAGACGATGCTTGAGGCTCTGGGCACAGAGAAGAGTTCGCTCATCTTCCAGCTGGAGCGACTCGAGCAGCAGTTGAAGAGTGTGCAGAGCAGTGGCCCGCACATCAACATGGCTGCCATGGAGGGACCTGGTTAGAGCAAAAGCATGATGGGAAATGCCCCTTTATATTGTGTAACCACGTAATCAAGATAAAGTTACAAAATCACTTCAGTAATGAAACTGAATGTTTATATGTAAGCATGTATGGTTTCATAAAGATATTTCAAATCTATACAGTAATGTTTTCAGACGTATGTGGTCTATTATAACACAATTTTTCCCCCCCAAACCTATTACATAATTATATTAATTAATATTTAAGTTTGGATACTTATTTCTTCCAGTAACTACTACTAGCTTTATTTTCTGATTGTCTCTTTAATACTGTTGTGTGAAAAGGTGCGAGGCAGAGAAACACACCTGTTCTATTTGGGGATCAGGACTCAGCAACAGGAGTGTACGGCAAAGTGCGCAAAGCAGCAAGCACCATAGATCGCTTCAGGTGAAACTTAGAACTGTCACTAACTGCAGTAACATAAAATTGGATGTCATCAGTTATGATGTTTTAGTTTGTCCTTCAAATGTGTGGTTATTAGTTTGACTAATTAGTTTATTCTGTTGTCCTCTCCTCCAGTATCCGGTTAGGGATCTTCCTCAGACGTTACCCTGCAGCCAGAGTCTTTGTAATACTTTACATGGTGAGTACACCTCACAGTGGATTCCGGCTGTGTTTATAAAGGTTATATTTGATATAGTACGTTATATTCTGTCTGTGAATACTACATTAATATATGCACTTCTGTTCTATATTCTGGAATCACTTTTCTTATTGATAATGGTTTGGTAGTTTTATAGTAATTTTAAGTAATTATTATTAAATTAATAATGGGGCAGCATGGTGGCGCAGCAGGTAGTGTCGCAGTCACACTGCTCCAGGGGCCTGGAGGTTGTGGGTTCGATTCCTGCTCCGGGTGACTGTCTGTGAGGAGTTGGTGTGTTCTCCCTGTGTCTGCGTGGGTTTCCTCCAGGTGCTCCGGTTTCCTCCCCCAGTCCAAAAACACACGTTGGTAGGTGGATTGGCGACTCAAAAGTGTCCGTAGGTATGTGTGAGTGTGTCTGTGTTGCCCTGTGAAGGACTGGCGCCCCCTCTAGGGTGTATTCCCGCCTAGCGCACAGTGATTCCAGGTAGGCTCTGGACCCACCGCGACCCTGAATTGGATAAGGGTTACAGATGAATGAATGAAATTAATAATGAACCAAATTGTAATTTACTGCTTTATATACCATTAAGTGTTACACAATGTATGAATGCACTAATCTAAAAAAAACAGGTAGTTTTTGATGTTGTAGATAAACATTTTTGCAACAATAAGAAGTTAATGAAAGGTCCTGCATTTATACTGCAGTTACATATTTTTAGGAGGTTTCTAAGTGATCTTTTAATTTATATAACACAAACATAATTTTCATCTGCGGTCCTGTTCTTTGTTCTGGACATGATTTTAAAGCATCCATCCATCCATCCATTACCTGTAAGCACTTATCCAGTTCAGGGTCACGGTGGGTCCAGAGCCTACCTGGAATCATTGGGCGTAAGGCGGGAATACACCCTGGAGGGGGCGCCAGTCCTTCACAGGGCAACACACAAATACACACACACACACATTCATCCACACACCTACAGACACTTTTGAGTCGCCAATCCACCTAAAAACGTGTGTTTTTGGACTGTGGGAGGAAACCGGAGCATCCGGAGGAAACCCACGCAGACACGAGGAGAACACGATTTTAAAGCATCATACAGTTTAATTATTTAATGATCTTTTGGACTGATATAATATGTTTTAAAATTATGTTCCATACTGGATTTGTATTATTGAAAACATAGTCTACAAACTTTTAATTTAAACAGTGAAAAATGTAATTCTGTTCCACTGTGTTTGTGTGTGTTTTGTAGGCACTGTTGCACCTTTGGGTTATGATCGTTCTGTTGACATACACACCAGAGATGCACCCACAAGCGTCACATCCCGGTGGCAGATAGAAGAATATTAATGAATTATGTATATTAAATATGTATTAAAAGCTCTACATGTACAGAAGGAAAGAAATCTATGAATCTATACATACTGTCTTCAGCTGGATTGTGACTCTGTGCAATCTGGCTGAACTGGTACTGACCATTTTGCACAAGTGTTTTATGATATCTCACATACACTTTCTCTCCTCCTCTTTCTCTAAGTTTTCTCCTCTATTCCCTTTTCATTTTCCTGCTTTTCTCTGTTTGGCTTTACTTAAACTGTGGAAACACATGTCGTATCATTTACGGTCAGGAATTTGGGTTTTATTTAATGAAGATTTATCCCTAACAGTTGGCTTCACTGGGTTTTAATCATGAATGGCTAGTTTTGTTACAATTCCATACATTGCATTTCTTATTTCTCCGTTCTGATTTATTTTAATAAACATTAACACACTGGCAAAACCCAAATTAGAGTTTTGACTTTTACTTGTTTGGAACTGAGATCAGGGGACGTTTGAGCTGAGTGGCACTGACTGTTGTATTTTTACAGTCTAAAGTTGATTAATAAGGGGAACGTTTAACTTAAACACAGATGCATGCTTTACCAACTGGAGAGATAGTATTTAGAATTTGTTTTTCAGAGATATGAAATCTCCTAGTACCTGCAGGCTAGGCTAGGTTTATGATGTGAGAAACTATAGCTGTCTGAATCTGCATTTGTACTGCTGCGGTATCAATGCAGAAATATTCAGCCATGTCATTTACTGCTTATTTAGCTCATGATACACTGTCTAGCACAAAACATGCAACACATTCTTGCTAACAAGGTAAAACTCATGATTTAACTGAAGGGGGTCAATCAATCCACAAAGCAGTTAGCCTAATAACTTAGCCCAAAGTCAAGCCTGCCCAACAGGAAAAGAGTTGAGGGAGTTCCCTAGTGTATAGCCCTCAACTTTGGGCTAAAGTTAGCTGGCCGACTTGAAATAATGTTTTGTGGAACAGCGCACAGCAGTAAATATTCTCGTCTAATCATTCTTACAGATCCAAATGGCTGTCAAATAAGTCACAATTACTCATTATAATAATGAAAGGCCGGAGTGCGCCCTCTAGTGTGTACACAGGGCAGTGCGTAGGATCTCTGTCTCTTTAAAGCCGTCGTAGACCTGTGATCGGCTGCTATCCCATGAGCCTCTGCGCGGGTCCACGTCTCCCTGTGACGCAGCAGTGCGGTGATGGCGGCTGTGGAGCTGGCAGTAGCACCAGCGGAGACCAAAACAAAGCAAAAGAGCGGATAAATATATCGGTTTACACTGTTCAGAAACCCTGCTTTATCCCTGTGTGTGTACTCCGGATCCTCTGAGTCCTAACTGACACCTCACTGCTCCTGACTTGCCGCTGAAACACTGTATTTTTGGGGTTTTATCGGAGGCGGCGACTCCGGCTTCGGTTCCTCGCAGACCACGGGGTTAACAGCTGCTCTGTTCTGATTAACCTGGATCAGATATATAACCGGGATTATGGTCTACATGCCTGTTCAGGGGGCAGCGATTTAATAGTTTGGTAACCAGCCGCTGGAGCCCAGAACTGTGCCTTTGTGTCTACTGGAGTGGGTGAATGTGTTTCTGTGTGTGTTAGCACTTATACGTATACGTGTGTGAATCATGTCGTGGTTGGGAGGTTTGGGTTCTGGTCTCGGTCAGTCTCTCGGTCAGGTTGGAGGTAGTTTGTCCTCTTTTACCGGTCAGATCTCCAATTTCACAAAAGACATCCTCCTGGAAGGAACCGAAGAAGTAGGAGGTGAGTTTAACATACCTTTTAAAATATTTAAAGAGCCAATACCTTGCATTTTTATGTACATATTGTTTTTCTTATTACCTCTGCTTGATGAGTTTGAGTTTAATTTAACTTCTTTGGAGTTAAAATGTCTGTGTGCTTCTGTGTCTTTATAGACCGCCCTTATACTGTGTGATTTCAGCTATTTTAAGCTGCATACACTTTGTATAATCTCTGTAGAAATGTGGTGGCATAAATCTTAGGTCACTGTCCCCAGTGCCAGCTGTACACGAAAGGGTTAAATAGCTCCCCAGCATTGGGCTGTGGCAAAGTCAAATGATGGCGGTGCATTCATTATCCTGCTGGGTGAGATGGAGTGATGTTTGCACCATTAACTGATGTAACTGAAGTTCCTAACAGAAGTGTTCCCAGAACAGCAGAAACTGTTACTGCAGCAAAAGAGGTATAGGCTATGTTCCCTACTAATACCCTTCGATTTAGAAAATTGGCAGATTGAGAGCCATCACTCATGAGTCCCATGGCTCAGTGCTGTATTTAGGCAATGGGCATGTTGTGTGCCCAAGCCCTGGTTTGGCTAGCACTGTTTTGAGTGTATGGTGTGTTTTTCACTAGTGTAGTGATCATATCATCTCATTTGTGCTGCACAGTGAAAAGCTCAGCTTAGAACTGGTTAAACTCTGTGTGTATGTGTTGGTTTTGGTGAATCTCAGCACAAACAGAACTTTGATCGTCAGGTTCCAGCTGAACGCATAAACTCTGACTCATGTCTCAGTGTTTATAGATCAGCTTCAGTGGCCTCCAGACACACTGTCATTTTAACATCACAGGTCATAATGTAGTTTATTAGCAGTGGACTGGTGGAGGAGATCCTTTAACTACATTTTATTAAGTAACAGTTTGTGGAGGGGGGGATGACAAAAACACCCTTAAACAAAATATACTTAGTGTCTGAAGTTTGGTTTTTAAATATAGCACTGGAGCAGTGAGGCTAATGTAGCTAACCAGAAATGGAAACTATGTTATTCAAAAATGAGGATAAATGCATGCTTAGGCCTAAACGCCCACAAATTTAGACTGGTTTCTACAGGGGGCAGATCTTTCCGTATCATGGCTGCAAAATTGCGGAACACGTTACCTCAAATTACCTCAAATTGTCCGTCTCTGTATTTCCCTCTTTTCCTTTAAATCTGAAGTGAAAACACACCTTTTTTCCTCATCAGCTCATCAGCTTTTGTTTTCATCAACTCACTCTTGTCATTTATTATTTGTATTTATTATATATTTTTATTATTATTATTTATTTTTAAATTATTATTATTAACAAACACACTCTCACATATTTGTCCAGTTGTAAAATGATCTATAAACATTAGTTTTAACATTAGCAGCAGCCATCTTTCAGCTGGAATTTTGTTTGTACTTCTGCCTTTCTTGAGCTTAAAAAAAATCTATCTAAGATTACAACTTGTCCATTTGAGGTAAATGTATAATTTATTAGGGACACGGTTAGCACATGGCTAATTGTTGGAGTAAAAACACTATATACTTGTTTGTTGATTAGCTATCGCTAGGTAGCTTCACAGGAAACCTAAGAAACATAGAATTCATTAGAGACTGGTATAGTACATTTGGAGTTAAGGGAAGCAGGGAAATGCGTACATATTTCAGTCTCTCAAAGTCTTTTTCCACAGGCTATTTTTAACAGACTATGCTATGTTAGTACCGTGCAACTAACAGCTGCATTATATTTTGCATTTAGCCTGCTGTTACTCGGAGAGCTGTACCGAGAACACCTGTTTATGCTAAAGATATTAATGTTCTTGCTGAGACATGAACGAAATGTAGTGGTGTTATTGGTCGCTCAGTTAATGCATTACAACAGAAATACATACATACAACATGGGAACGGATAAAACACACCCTCTCTCATTTAAATAATTAATGTTTATGTGCTGAACTAAGGATAATGGGGGAAACGCAGCAAATAAATAGAACTTGGTACACTACAACTGGCAGAATGTGCCATATTTAAGTGTGTTTTATGTAAAGCATGTGTTTACTCTTATTTACAGAGGTTTTACTTATGTCATTTGACCACAGGTGTCCAATCGTTTTGTATGAGTGTATACTTGTGAATGTAAAGTTCTTCTACTGTATACACTTATTAGTGTATTTGACTTTATCACAGATGCTGCCACTGAGCTTCACGTGTCCAACTCCAGGCTTGTGGAACTGGAGGCTTCTTTTTCTACACAGAAATCTGAGGTGGGCTTCATGCGTTTATATCATATTTAATATTGGGCAAGCACATAATAAATGTCAGTTATAAACTTCCTATAAATTTCACTTTAAGGTTACTTTAAAAATATTTTATTCAAAGTAGTTTGGTTCATGTTTATTCTTCCATTCATTAAAATGAAATCTGTTGTTGCTGGTGGAAATGTTTGGTTTGGTTCTGGACATTCTTGTTACATTGTCTTTGTATGTTAATATGCATTTATTCCAGGATGCGTATTATTTTCCATTGCAGCTACAAGGGTTATAGTCATGATGGTCTCTATAAAATATGTCATTTGGTTTCCTCTCACTCACATCTTTTTCCTGCAGTATGAACGTATGAAGAGAATAAACACTGAGCTGGAGGAGAAGTTGGAGGCAGCAGAGATCCAGGTGAAACAGCAGTCACTAGAGTACAGGACCATACTCCAGCAGAAGGAGGTGATTTTCTCGTCTTACGGAAACACACACACACACACACACACAGTTGTCCTTCACATTGTGTGAAAATTTCATGATGAATGGACCAATAGAAATGCTCCATAATTACTGTGAAGTAAATCTTTTAACAACCTCTGATGAAATATACGTTTTTTTTCTTCTCCTGTAAAATTACTATTTTGAGACGTACATGGGCTGCACGGTGGCGCAGCAGGTAGTGTCGCAGCCACACAGCTCCAGGGACCTGGAGGTTGTGGGTTCGAGTCCCGCGCCGGGTGACTGTCTGTGAGGAGTGTGGTGTGTTCTCCCTGTGTCTGCGTGGGTTTCCTCCCACAGTCCAAAAACACACATTGGTAGGTGGATTGGCGACTCAAAAAGTGTCCGTAGGTGTGAATGTGAGTGTGTGTGTGTGTGTTGCCCTGTGAAGGACTGGCGCCCCCTCCAGGGTGTATTCCTGCCTTGCGCCCAATGATTCCAGGTAGGCTCTGGACCCACCGCGACCCTGAACTGAATAAGGGTTACAGATAATGAATGAATAAATGAGACATAAATTTTTTTTAATTGGATAGTGACAATATTTAATATGCCACTGAGCTTAGAAGTTGAATGCTACATGTCTCAGAGGAAGCATATACTGGCTTCTCCATTTCTCCCTTCTCTGTAGCATGGTGTGATTGGAGGATGCCTAACTAGTGGATGGAACAGGCAATTAATGTGTATTTGATTGTGATAAAGTTCAGTTATCTGAAGGAAGGTAGTCAAGATGTCCTCTGGGGGTGAGTGGGCACTGCAGTGAGAGTTTAGGATATTTTGTTCTGAGAGGATTCTTTTTCTGTGTGCATGTGATTCCAGGTGGAGATCAGTCATCTCAAAGCTCGCCAAAACAGTTTACAGGACGAAGTCCAGAAGCTGAGAAGCTCCACACAGGATGTCACCTTATCCATTTCTGATCCTGCTGTTCTTCCTGTGACCACTGCTGCCACCACCACAAGTTCCTCCACTTTCTTATCCCACCCCTCGGCTGCTCATCACGGTTTCCATGGAGATGAGGTGGACCTGAGTGATGTCCTGTGGTCCCAGCAGGAGATCAACCGTTTGTCCAGCGAAGTGCATCGTCTGGAAGCGGACGTGGCTCACTGGAGGAGAGTCGCACAGGTAGCATCATCAGTATGCTTTTCGTATAATACAATTGTGACTTTTCCTGCTTTGTAGTAGGGCAGTTTTTATGTGGTCATTTTTTTATTAATATCTTTCAGGCGTCTAAAATACCAGGAGCAGAAAATGGTGACCAAGGAGAAATCCTGAAACTGCAGAGGACCATAAAAGTGAGCTCAGAAATGTATTCATTATCTGCATTAATTCTAAATTAAAATTTTATTTTATAATAACAACACAGGTTAACATAAAAAATGAACACCATTCATTTTCTAAAGGTGATTTACAGTTTAGTGTTTTTTAGTATGACCTTTTTGGCATATCTATATTTTCAAGCTGAAGCCAAGCTCCTGTACACCTTTTTTAAATGGCTTTTAAAACCATCCCCTTAGCAGATGCTGGACAGTGCTCACAGGAAAATCAGAATAAACGATGAGCAGCAAGCAAACAAAAGCAGCAGCATATAAATCCTGAGCTTTATTTTAGTTCCACTGAATGAATAATCCATTA
Source organism: Hoplias malabaricus (assembly GCF_029633855.1). Lineage (NCBI taxonomy): Eukaryota > Metazoa > Chordata > Actinopteri > Characiformes > Erythrinidae > Hoplias > Hoplias malabaricus. The sequence continues at coordinate 3,804,099 of NC_089807.1, read as the reverse complement.
GCTGCTTGAACTAGAGTGCTATATATATATATATATTTTTTTTTGTTATGGTTATTATTTTATTATTAAGCTCTCCCCTTCTTCAGTGTCTTGAGTAGACCATATTTCAATACTGATGGATGTGATGTGACCCAATCAGGAGCTGCGAGAGGCAATGGGTCGGGAGGTGGATGAGCACCAACACGAATTGGCAGCATTACAAGATGCCCATCGTCAGAAAATGGCAGATATTACGAAACGGCACAGAGAGGAACTGGCAGAGTACGAGGAGAGGATAGAGGAGCTGGAAGAGCAGATTCAAAGTGGTAGGAAACAGTTCTTTGTGTTTTAAAGCATGCAGTTTGATCCTAGAACCATTTTATCATTATTAATAATAATAATTATTATTATAATAATAACAGCAACAATAATAATATTAATGTATAAATGCTATTCAGGATAGTAACAGACACTTTAAAGCACAGGAAAAGCTAAAGTTACAGAGAGTGAATGAGCATGAACAGAGATACAGGGGGGAAGGGTTTCATAAATTTGGACCCATGACACTAAAAGCTCTATCACCGTACATGTATAATTAGGGAGGCTGAACAGAGAACGGATGGGAGTGCAGTTAGAATGGCTTGGATGTATTGCTATTTAGTGTAAAGAAATTCAAAGCCACTTAGTTTTTAATATTGCACAGGCAGCTGATCAGGTTTAAAGCTCTAAAGAAATTTATTCCCATGACTACATGCTAAAATATGCTAAGCTGGAGTTAATCATGGTGATTTTTTTTTTCCCCCTTGATGTTTCTTCACTCTCCAGGAGGTGGTGGCACATTTGCCACTGCATCAGCACCACAGGACTCCTCCAAAATTGAGGAGTTACAGGCCACTATTCATTCTCTGCGAGAGGAAGCAGAGTTTCAGAAAACTAAGCATGATGAATTCATGGACAGGCTTGAGGAAGCTAAACATATGAAGGCAAGATTGGAACGTGAGAAAGAAGAGGCCAAGGCAGAGAACGCAGAACTTCTGCAGAACTACAGTCGACTCCAGAGCTCTGTCAGTGAACTTCAGACTCGGGTCCAGGAGCAGGAGGGCAAGGCCATGTTCAAAGCCCAACAGGACAATGAGATACAGGCCTTGAGAAAGGCTCTTACAGGTGAGTGGGATGCTATCAAAATGAACAAGGATCTTAAGGAGTAAATTTGTGGGGATGGGCTGTTCTTATCTCTGCCAGATATGTAATACATCTAATTCAGAAGTATGTCTGTTTAAATTGTGTTGAACATTTTAACGTTATTACTAATACAGTACCACTGTAGTATACCACTACCCACATTTTAGTAGTCATGTGTTTTTATTTTTGAGATGATTGTATTAGTAGTAAGACCAACGCTATAACGAAGTAACTAGAAAGTTCTAATAATTCTAATCCCATTTTTTGTAGCTGCTGAAAAAGAGGTGTCCAGGTTAAAGTCCCTCAGTGATGTAAGTTGTTTTTGATGAGTATGATTGATACAATCTTTTTGTGTTTTATTTTTATAGCTTTTTCTTTTTTAAATGATGTGCTCCATGTTATTTCCTCAGAGTGAACCTAAAGCAGAGGCTGAGCATGCTGACATTCTGGAGCTTAACACAATCATTGGTACCTTAGGGCAAGAGAAAGAGGACCTGGAGAAAGATAAGGTTTGTTAAAGGGTCATGCATTATTCTGTAGTGTGCTACATTACCCATGAATTGATAGCTTTTCACAAAACACTTATCAGCTATGCAATGTGTAGGTAATAATCTTTAGATCGAGATTGACAGTTTAATTTTAAGTTGATAATCTCCTCATTGACAAACTAGAAGTTATATGATAGTGTAATTAATTAATAATATATTAATTTATTTTCAGTGTTTTATTGTCATGAATGCATAACCATTCCTAAATGAGGCAGATAAGCCATGTTTTTCCTCTCCCCATCACTCTGAGCAGTTGGCTTTAGTTGAAAAACTAAGGTTAGCTGAGGAAAGGGAAAATGTGGCTCAGAATGAGAACTCTGGGGACCTGCAGCTGGAAGTCTCAGACTTAAAGATACAGCTGGATCAGAGAGAACATGCTCTAAAGCAAGCTCATCTTGACATGGACACGCTGACAGCGGAGCTGGAGGAACTTGATCGGCAGAACCAGGAAGCAACACAGGTTTGTCTTTAGTTCTGGACATTTATATATTTAAACTACACTTGATATGTTTTATGTGTCATTTTTTTTAGTTTGTGTGTGTGATGTAGAGGTAACCTTTTCTCTCTAAATATCATTTACTTACTTTTCTTTTTGGCTTCTTTTTTAGCACCTCATCACTCTGAAAGATCAACTTACTGCACAGAAATCTCAAGCAGAAGCTGAACTCACCCTTCTAAAGTCTGAGCTTTCTGACTCACTCATTCAGAAGCAGACGCTGCATCAGGAGCTTGAGACTCTGAAGCAGAAGCTCAGCCAGAGTGCCTTTACACTAAATGACCTACACATGGGCAAACAGCAACTGGAAAGCACTGTGAAGGAGCTGAAAGATAAGTTAAGCAAGTCTCAGGAGCTCTCTAAGGAGGCACGCCTTGAGACCTCAGAACTGAAGAAGCTTCTGCTGGAAAAAGAAGCACAACTTTCTGATGTTCGTAAGAAAATAAGTCACACAGGGGAACAAGAGAATGAAGTTGAAAGTCATAAGAAGTTTCTGGAAGAGAAGGATAAAGAGATCCAGGAATTGAGAAAACATGTTTCAGAGTTGAAGGTCTCATATGAAAAACAGTCTTCAGAGGACTTTGATTTGAAGATAGAAAACAGGAAGTTGAAAGAGGAGAATCTTCAGGCTCTCAGTAAAACGGAGAATTTGGACCGGCAGTTACGAGATAGCCAAGCCTCTCTTAGCAGAGTAGTATTAGAGAAGGACACTCGCATCGAGTCTTTGAAGCTGGAGAAGAGCCAACTAGAAGGGGAGCTGAGTCAGTTAGAGAAGCGACTGTCGGAGGAGGCTAAACGGTATCAAGGTACCATTGATGAGCTGACCAGAGCTCGATCTATGGATGCCTCTGCATTGCAGATGGAACATGAACGTGCTGTAAAGCTAAACCAAGAAAAAGACCTGATGATTGCAGAACTAAAGCGTGAGATTGAGCAGATGGCATCTGACCATAAAGACACCAGTGAGATGTTGGATATTACTGTGGCTGGACAGAAGCAGCTTACTGAACTTCTACAGGAGAAGGATGCATTTGCAGCATCACTCAAAGCTCAGGCTGCTGACTCACTGAAGGAGTCTGAGGCCACCATCTTGCAGGGAAAGCAAGAAAGTGATGCCCTCAGGAAGTCAGTGGAGGAGAAAGACAAGCAACTAGGGGCCATGAAGGAGGAGAACAGCCATCTAAAAGAAGAAATTGACCGTTTGAGGGACCAGCAGAGCAGACCACAGATGATGTCTGAACCAAAAACTCTGGACATAATCACTGAGCTGGAAACAGAGGTTGCACAACTCAAAGCAGCCCGAGACAAGCTGCAGGAAGAGGTTGGAGCCTTAAGGTCTGCATCAGAGGAGCAACGGGAATCGCTTTTGCGATCTCAGCACAGTCTACAGGTGCAACAGAGCGAACTAGAGCAGGCTCGATCCAGACATGAGCAAAGCACGCTCAACTATGAACGACTCATTGGTGCCAAAGATGAAGATATCGCACGGCTACAGTCGGAGTTGGAAAGCCTTAGCGTGCAGAGACAGAGTCAACCTCATACTGTGGAGATCCTTCAAGAAGATAAATCTCATTCTCTCAGTGGTGAGAATGGCAATGAGAAGCATGACTTGTCAAAGGTCGAGATAGAGAGACTTGTAAAGGGTATCAAAGAAAAGGAGACAGAGATCATCCAGCTGAATGAGAAAAATCTCTCTTTGACCAAACAGTTGGATCAGCTTGTGGTCTCTCGTGATGAACTAGGCAAACTTTCACAGATAGTGCTTCAGAAGGATCTAGAAATCCAAGCTCTTCATGCTCGAGTTTCAGGAGGACATGGCCAGGACCTTTTGTTGCTCCAGCAGCAGATACAAGCTTATGCAGTGGAACGAGAGCAAGTGCTTGCAGTGCTAAATGAGAAAACGCGTGAGAACAGTCAGCTGCGTTCAGAATACCATCGCATCATGGATATTGTTGCAGCCAAAGAAGCTGCCCTGCTAAAGATGCAACAAGAAAATCAGCGCCTGTCCACAATGAGTGACCCTACAGGCAGTCAGGAAATGTTCAGAGAGACCATTCAGAACTTGTCTCGAATCATCCGTGAGAAAGACATTGAGATTGATGCTCTTACACAGAAGTGCCAAACGTTAGTGACTGTCTTGCAGTCTTCTGGTGGAGACTCAATAGGTGGAGGACAGGGTGGCGTGAGCAGCAATCAGTTTGAAGAGCTTTTGCAAGAAAGAGACACCCTGAAGCAACAGGTCAAGAAAATGGAAGAGTGGAAGCAGCAGGTCATCACCACAGTGCAAAACATGCAGCATGAATCTGCCCAGCTTCATGAGGAGCTTCTTAAACTCCAAGGCCAAGTGTCTGCTGACAGCGACTGTAGCTCCAAACTCTCGGTGGACTATGCCAGACTTATCCACAGCTATGAACAGAAGGAAAAAAGACTGGGATCTTTGAGTCAAGAACTTGCTCAGGTACAGCAGACCATCAGCCAGCTTAGTAGCACCAAAGACGCCCTGCTTGGAAAGCTGGACAGATTCACTCAGGCCCCAGATGTTCCTATGTCATCTGCACAAGTGGCAGAACATCTCCAGTTCGCTGTTGCATCTTCAGCCCTGCAGGGAGCAGCACCACCAATTCAAGAAGAAGATTTACTGCAAAAGTTAGACTCTTTTGAGAGAGCACTAGCGGAGAAGGATAGTATGATAAGAACACTCCAGGAGAACAACCACCGCTTGTCAAACTCTGCATCTTTGTCAGAGAGTGAGCACAGAGGCCATGCTGAGGAGCTGAGGCATGTACGAGAGAAGATGGACACTCTACAGCGATCTCTCCGAGAAAAAGATCTGCTTATCAAGACTAGGGGAGACCAGTTGAGCCAGGTGAGTCTGAGCCACGGACCCAAAAGGAATTGTTTTTAATGTTCTTATACATTAAATTATTAAAGGGTGACTTAATCGAGAGTAGGAAAATATCTAAAAATTGCAGGAATTTTGTCTGTGAAGAGTTTGGTGTGTTCTCCCTGTGTCTGCATGGATTTCCTCCGGGTGCTCCAGTTTCCTCCCAAAGTCCAAAAACACACGTTGGTAGGTGGATTGGCGACTCAAAAGTGTCCGTAGCTGTGAGTGAATGTGTGAGTGTGTGTGTTACCCTGTGAAGGACTGACACCTCCTCCAGGGTGTGTTCCCGAGGTAGGCTCTGGACCCACCGTGACCCTGAACTGAATAAACGCTTACAGATAATGAATGAATGGATGTTTTAAAAATCATGTTGGTTTAATGTGTACAGGTAATGTTTCATAACGTCTATCAATAGCTTTTGGTAAATCGTTAGAAAGTGTTTCCTTAGTTTGGCCAGAGCACCCCTTTTAAAGTTCGGTTAATCTTATTCAGTCATAATCACAGAGAACATGTGTAGCTTTCATTCCAAACAAGCAGATTCCTTCCTAAATCCATTAATTTTATCATTTGGTGTTTGTCATCAACAGTAATCTTTTTATGCCTAATTACGTAACTTTTACTTCTGAATCCAACAGGTGAGCGAAAATCTAAGAAATCGTGAGAATGATAATGAGGTTTTGAAGCAGGCGGTTACCAATTTGAAGGAGCGTGCTTTAATCCTTGAACTGGATGTTAAGAAGCTGAAAGAGGAGAATGAAGCTGTGACCATGAAATCGCGAGAAAAAGAGACAGAGTTCCGGGCTCTTCAGGAGACGAACATGCAGGTGTCACTGTTACTGCGAGAGCGAGAGTTTGAGTGTAAAGCAGTGAGCGAGAAAGCTGCAGCCATGGAGAAGTTGCTAAAAGACAGAGAACAGGTAAATGTGTGTGGGCGTGTGCACTTGAAAGTACATATCTGAGCGCACATTGCCACTGATTAGGAAAATCCTAAATTTTAATTTTACTAGAAAAACAAAAATGTCCTTCGTATTTAACATTTGCAGTCATTTTGAAATTTAAACAGCTTGTATTTACAAATAAAATATAAATATATATATGTTAGGTCCGTATGTCTAGTTTGGTCTGTTGGCAGACCAACGGGGAACAATAGGCTAAAATATGTTTTGTGGCTTTATATTGTGGCTCATTATGTATTTAACATTGTGCACTATTTTATACAAATTTTACAGTGTTCTTCCTTTTAATTAGTGAATTGTAACCTTATCAGGGTAAATCTGGAGAGCTGAACCAGCTTCTGAATGAGGTGAGGTCCATGCAGGAGAAGGCTGTAGCTTTCCAGCAGGAGAGAGACCAAGTGATGCTGGCTCTAAAACAGAAACAGATGGAAACATCAGCACTGCAGAGTGAGGTAAGAGCCACAGAGAGGATATTGGAAGCTATTGAATTAACAGACGTGTACTTAGGTTTTTATGTCCTGTGGTGATTCAGAATACTTTTACTCTTTCATTAACTCCATGTCCAATCTGATTCAATCCGTGTTCTGTTTTGTAATAAATGGATTAGTACAAAATCACAAAAGTTTTTAAGGCAAATGTAGCTGAGAAGCAGTGGAAGCAATCCCTCACTTAAGAGCACTTTAATACCAACCTAATTCTTAACTAAATTAAGAAGTCACACTTGCTTTAAAAATATTAATTTTTATTTGCTTCTCTTTGAGCTTATGCAAATGGTGTATGCAGATTTGATTGTCTCAGTCCACAATGAGGGCACCTTGACATAGTGCAGTTGATTTTATTTTATCAATGGAAATGTACTAAAGTCTCTGTTGGGAAATCCTTTAGGAATTCAGCATTTCCTGTTTTTGTACCTTTAGCTGCAGCACACTAAGGATAAGGAGCAGAGGCAGAAACTGGAGCTGGACCGTTTGAGGAATCACCTGCTGGAGATGGAGGATTCTTACACGCGAGAGGTGCTGGCAGCTGAGAATAGAGAGAGTGAACTCAGACGCAGGGTGGCATTGCTGGAAGAGAAACTGGCGTCGTCCTGCAGTGCTGTGGAGAGCGCCAGGTTTGATAAACTCTTCAATGATGCTAATGTTTCTGTGCTGTATGTATGTCTTTTGCTTGTAAAACACGTTAATAACTCATCCTGTTAAGATACTACTTATGACTGGGCTTATGCTTATGCTTAGGACTTATGACACTTATTGCTGTTTTCAGAAAATAATATTTTAAGCAGGGCGGCACGGTGGTGCAGCAGGTGCAGTGACTGTCTGTGAGAAGTGTGGTGTGTTCTCCCTGTGTCCGCGTAGGTTTCCTCCGGGTGACTGTCTGTCAGGCGTTTGGTGTGTCCTCCCTGTGCCCGCGTAGGTTTCCTCCGGGTGACTGTCTGTCAGGCGTTTGGTGTGTCCTCCCTGTGCCCGCGTAGGTTTCCTCCGGGTGCTTAGGTTTCCTCCCACAGTCCAAAAACTGGTGGATTGGCGACTCAAAAGTGTCCGTAGCTGTGTGTGTGTTGCCCTGTGAAGGACTGGCGCCCCCTATGTACACATTATAATGCAACATTAATATTAATTTGCTTTAATTAAATTGAGCAACAGAGTAAAACATATCACTTGTGTACTCACTATAAAAATATTTTTAATTTAAACTCAGTAGATGAATAGGTATTGGACATAAGAATTTGCCCTATTTAAAGGAGCAATATAATTATATAATACTGACAGCAATGGGTACTGCAGTCCAAATTTAAAACGCTGGCAACCCTGGGGTGTGGAAACTGCAGAATGGGCAATAGTTGGGATCATTGGCCAAAACACAAACAGACTTCTGCTCTGGAAAGCAGAACATCTGGGCTGCAACACTGCTATCGGAAATGTCAGTGCTTCATCATAACATCTGTAATGACTGATTCTGGTCATTTTATGATTTAGCAGAGTAAATATGTTATATATTGCACTGTTAGTTTTCATGTACATTTTCAAAATCAACACTGGGTGTCCAGACTGAGGCATATGGATCCATAAATATGAATATAATCTCTTTTTAATATGTTGTTGTATTTTTTTTTTCTTTACCCGTGTACAGCCAGCAAGCCAGTCTGCAGGTGGAGTCTCTGCAGGAACAGCTGAACGGAGTTGTTAGACAAAGAGACGAGGCATTGGTCCAGCTCAGAGCAGCTCAGGAACAGATCAACCAGTATGCAGTATCCCTCTCCAACCTGCAGATGGTGCTAGAGCAGTTCCAGCAAGGTAAGCCCACATACATATACACCCTTGGGACACATTTACCTGTTTGTTTGTACTCATCTGAAACTGGGTATAGAGGGACAGGTCATGATTTATGTCAGCAAAATATCTTCTACATACATCGATGATTGTGATTTCACTATGTTTAATTGCGATAGATCCTCACATGTTTTGTCATGGTGCTCAAATGTACCTTCCAACTTTAAGTACCAAACTACAGTACAGATTTTAATCATATTCTCACTTCATTAACACAGAGGAGAAAGCCATATATTCGGCAGAGCTGGAGAAGCACAAGAAAGAGAAGGAGGAGTGGAGAAGGAAAGCAGAGACACTTGAGGATAAGGCTGCTGCCATACAGGTGACATCATCAGTGTAGATACACCAGTTTTGCACATAGATGAATAACGTGAAGCTGTATAACGTGTGTTAAAGGGGACATCGTGTGTAGTGAGCGTATAGGGCGGTCTGGCTTTGCCTGCACAAATTTCCTTAGTGTGACGTCACAAAAAGGGAGTCATCCAAACGGCAATGGAGCTTGGTGTTTACAGGAGCAGTAGAGACCAAAGTGGAAATACGAAAAGCACTCAAAAAGCCAGCTTTACATAATGGGTCCCATTTAATACTGTTTCTTGACGTAGGCCAAAGGGAATGCATAGCTGTTCTAATGGGTTTTGTGTTGCACATTTCTTGTTATTTTCCTGTTAAATATCTGGTGAATTTTAATGTAACCATTATGTTTCTCTTTGCTAAAGTTGAATCTGGATGAGGCAAACGCCGCTTTAGAGTCAGCCTCTCGACTTACTGACCAGCTGGACCTGAAAGAGGAACAGATCGAAGAGCTGAGCAAACAGGGTGAGAAACAAAATCATAGAAAAGCATAGCGCAAAGCTAGGTGAGAACTAGCCGTGTACACAACCACCCAGCAGTGGGCTGTGTAGTAGTGGAATGGTGCTCTCTGGAGTGATAAAATAATCCCTGATACATTTAGGATGAGTTTCAAACCTCATACCTCAGACAAAAAAGCAAGAACAGTTATTTCTTTAATCCCCATGTGCAGTTTGATTCTCCAGATTTAAACCGTCTGTGGTATTTAACACAGAAACACACATTGGTGAGCAATTTTTAGCCTCACACACTAAGGGCTGTGAGCAAACACACACAACCGTAGCAGTGGGCTGCCAGCCATAGCGCACAGGGAGCAGTTTGGGAGCTGGGTTCCTTCCACAAGGGCACTTCAGCCAGTCCTGGGAACTGAATCTGCGACCCTCTCGTCTCAAGGAGGCCTCGCTAAACTTACTTCTTCCATTGCAACACAAAAACACTTATGAGAAGATGTCTATAAACATTTGGCCATACAGTGTATTCCACAAGTCTCTGTTTGGTTCTAGTTTTAATCGTGGATTTGGATTTTGTATCCTTCCAATAGTCAGTGATTTTTGGACAGGAACACTTTATCCTAAGCTTTAAGACAGACCCATAAAATAAGTGTGTGTGCAGGCACTCCTGGCAGGATGTAGAGGATGGTATGGATGCTTGGCATTCCTTTCTCTTCTCTCTGATAGAAAAAATTATTTTTTTAAGATTTGTGGGGCTGGCCAAAATTGAGAGAGAGAGATCTTTTTCTACACTCTGTTTTTTATTATCTGCCTTTCTTCTTTAGCTTTTTTCTTTCTCTCTCTCTCTCTCTCTCTCTCTCTCTCTCTCTCTCTCTCTCTCTCTCTCTCTCTGTGTGTGTCTCTGTCTGTCTGTCTCTTTCACTCTATGCTGCCAAAGCAATGTTTCATATTGTGTTCAGGAATCAATATTAATATGAAGAAAACTGATAGCAGATTTTGGGGCTTGTACATTTTCCTCATGCTAGGAGCCCTGATCCAACCCCCCCTCCCCTCCCCCGTCCATTCTGAGCTCTATAGTATAAGGCAATTTGATGTCTGTCGTCTGAAGGATTGACACGTTCAGTTGTGGTTTTCATCCTTGTCCTTAAAACACATGCATTTCCCAGGACTCTCTGAATCTTATGAGGAAGATATCTACTATGAGGGGTGAAATGACTAAATTCTTTGCAATTATCTTTAAGGAACGTTGTCAAAAATGTGTCAGCGTGTAATCCAACAGCTTAGGGACAGATTTAATAGCCTCGACTCAAGCCTGGGTTCAGCACCTGTTTTAAGATGTTTTTAAAATCACAGCGGTCATAGTCTGAAATGACTTTTCTCAGCTCTTTGGGAATGTTTTGCAGTTTGAGTCTGAGAATATTAATGGTTTAACAGTGAGAGTGGCACTGGCTTTGTTTAAAAACAGGTCAGTGGATTACTAAGTCACCACTTTCTGTTCTGTCTGCACATTTTATTCATTTCTGAAACTGTTCCAACAAGCTGTGGTTTGCAGTAAAATAATAGAAATGTGAGCGGTTAGAAGACTCATTTGCATATTTCAGCCTTCTTGCGATATCTGTTGTAAAGCCAGTGCACAGACTGTGATAAGGGTCCAAATCTATTCTGCAGTGTTAGTGGATTGAAGACATTCCAGTTTTTATTCTTAGAGCTATGAGCTCATTCTCCTGCTCTTATCGGCTAACTCAAATAAGCAAAACTCAGTAGTTTGTCTACGAGAAAAACCTGTTCCCACGACTTGATGGATGTGTCTGAGTCTCTGTTCTCTTACATCGCAAAGTTGAACTAACTGCTAAAAATAATGTAGTTTTGTCATTAAAACACACACACACACACACACATATATACATACATATATACACCAAAAGGAAAAAGTTTGCTCTGCTTAAAACATATAAAACATTAAGCTTTTATGAAATGCTTCTTAAAATCAGGAGCATGTCATTGGGTCTTTTTTTTTTAAATAAACGTCTAGACATTTTTTTAACATATGAAAACAAACTCAAGTGCACAACCCTTATATGATGAATATCCAGACTGAAGAATATGAATTTGCTTCTGGCAGTACAAGCGCTCTCTCTTGCTTTTTCTCTCTCTACCTCTCGCCCACATCCTAAGTGTTCCAGACATTAGGTGTAAGTTTGTATTATAAATAATCTTTGAAAAGCATAAAGCAGCACTTCAGTTAGAATAACACTGTTACTGGTTATGGACATGACGGAGATTTTCCTGACCGTGCCCTAAGGTGTCCAGCTCATGACTTTGTTTGTGTGTTTCAGTTGAGGTAAGGCAGGAGATGCTGGATGAAGCCCAGAAAAAGCTGACTACCCTTCTTAACAGCACAGAGGGCAAAGTGGACAAGTAAGTGAGAAAACTGTAATGTTTCTAAAGGCCTTTACCAAAAGTCTTTACAGTGTGTGGTATGGTAGTATCATGAATGTAGATTTTTCCACTCCAGTTTGTTTTGAGGTAAAGATTTGATTGGACTGTCTGTGTGTGTGTGTGTTACAATACATGTGGTCTACAGGGCTCTTATTCTGTCATACACAGATCAGACTGATGATAAATGAACAAATGAAGTCACAATCCTCAAATATTATAAAAAATACATATATTAAAAATTTATATTAGTTATAATTAGTTATGCTATGAACACACACTAAAAATTTTATAAGTATGGAAGCAAATCTGTCTGTCTCTTCTGACTTTAAAATATTACCACCTTTGAATTTGTAGCATTATGCATCTGAATATAACTGCTCTTGAATAGAATTTGTGAATTTTCAAGAACACGTTTTCACTGTTATTATTCAAGGTTAATAAATTCAGATAAAAAAAATTCAAGCTCAAAAAAATTCAAACAATACATTTCGAAGTTGCTCAAATTCAGTAGACGACATTCAGACACCAAAATACGAGTTACAAAAAAGAGTTCACATCCGGGTCACCAAGGATGAGCAATCGATTCATTTGGATTTTCTCTTTCACCTTAAATAGTGCAGTAGTTGCATTCTGTCGCCGCTAGATGGCGAAATACGAACACAACTTCCGTACCGTGGAAAAACTACACGTTTAGCTTCCTTCCGCGGATATTATCTCTTTATTTTCAAAGTGTCTCAAAAATCTGGGAGGCTCACTAAAGACATAATATAACAGACTATTGATATCCTGAATATGAAGAAATTTTACTGTGGACATTTTGTGTAATGGCCCTGTGAACATAGCATGTGATATGACAGAATATGTGGAAACATGAGCTGTGGGTATAAAATTATTTCAGTGCACAAAAAAATTCACTGCTACAAATTCAAAGGTGGTAATATTTCAAAGTCTGATGAGACAGATTTGCTTCCATACATAAGCCTCACCCAATAACTACCCACTTTACTTGGGGTAGGCTGCACCAAGATGACTAGCTTAAATCACGCTCAGTGAATTCTGTAATAGACAAGAAACAAGGGTATGTTCAATAAATTATTTATAGGTTCTTCAGTGACAGGATTTCTTGTCATAATATGCACCCTCCTGACAGGTAGAGTCTCCCAGTTTTTTGATAATGTTAAATATGCTGCCTACAGCAATACCTTATGTTAAAGTCATGTGAAGGGAGAATCAGATGCTTCCTCAGCCTAACATAGGGACATTTGCCCATATGCCCTATTCCAGATATTGAGAGTATACCCCCAACACAGGCGTACTGCATGGTCCACAAATTAAAAATTTAGAATTTTAACCACTTACACAAAGCCTGTGAACTACAATCTAGTGTATATTTAGTCACTGAAATTGCATGATATTTTTAACCTATAATTTAGTTTTTGTTTCATTTCTCTCTTTACCTCAGAGTCCTAATGAAGAATCTCTTTTTGGGATATTTCCACCTCCCTCGAAACAAACGCTCTGAGGCACTGAAACTAATGGGAAAAGTGCTTGGATTGGAACAAGATGAAGTACAAAAGGTGGAGCTCCCCTTCTTTTTTTCCTCTTTTTCCCCCCTCCCTTTCTCTCTCCCTTTTTCACTAATCCCTGGCTCATCCTATATTTCCTCAGTCCTCGTCCAACCTTTAATCGTTAATTTTATCGTATTGCACTTTGTGCCTTGTTTTTTTGTACTCGAGGCATTGTTTATGCTTTCATTGGTTGGGAATGAGACCTAGGCTATAATGATGAGAGGAAAAAAAACTATTGTTAATAATATTAATTATAATTTGAAATTAAATCAGTAGCAATAGTGCACTTTTAAGTTTTGGTAAAATTATTTGAAAACATTTTGCAGTTTAGATTCTCATGCTTTATTGGATGGCACTGTGGCACAACAGGTAGTGTCGCAATCACACAGCTCCAGGGTCCTGGGGCTTGTGGGTTCAAGCCCTGCTCTGAGTGACTACCTGTGAGGAGTTTGGTGTGTTATCCCATGGTCCAAAAACACATGTTGATAGGTTCTTTATGCCAGTTCTTTATATCATCATCCATCACCATTAGGTCATTGTGTCATACTCACAGTTATTGTCTAGCACTTGACCTTGGGCTGAATTTTCATGTACCTTGCCGCAGAGATCACTTCCCTGCTCACTGCCCACAGTCCTCGGTGGGAGGACACACTCACTTCAGTTCATTTGTTCGGGTGACTTTTGCAAGTAGAAGTGTAGGATTTCTTAGGAGCAACATTTTCCCACTTTGCCTGTTTTGTTTGGCTCCATAATAACAGTGTTGCTCCTAATGAGCATTTACACCCACTGAAGAAATTATGTAGGTTGCTCTCAGTCATCTCAGACAACTTATATTTTGACATAAGAATGTTTTATTTGAATTTGAGATAATTCACAGGATCTCTCTTGAAACGGAGGAGAGTCATTGGTAAGATCATTGAAACACATGGGGTTTTAAAGATGCCAGTACACATGGGTCTGAATTTCTTAACAGAGAAGCGTGAGTTCTGTTTTGTTAAAAGATACAGGCTGCAAGTAAAATCTGAATGAGAATGCTGAAATTGGAATGCATACCGTTTGATTTGATAAAGTGCATAGGAGGTACAAACAACTTTAATGTTGTAAAAGGTGAGAGCAAATCTTACATGTATAAAGCTTTAAAAAATATTTTATTAACACTGAGTTTCTTTTAAGGTACTGTGAAGAAATCAGATATGATGCTTGACTTTTAAGTGTGTCTCTTCCTCTACTGAACACCATATTTCATTAAAGCCCCTCTATACTGTGACTAGGCACTAGAAGACTAGAGCTGCATACAGTGGAACCTCTACTAACGAACGCCTATACTAACGAACTTTCCAAGATGCGAACCGGGCATTTGAATATTTTTTGCCTCTAGAAACGAACCTGAGCCTCCACCGAGGCGGCGGCTGGAAATGGCCCCTGACCCCAATCGGCGAGTCTCCCAGCGCCCAGACTTGAGTGAGCTTTTAAGATTAGCACATTGTAGCTTTAGCAATTTAGCATTAGTGTAAATAGCAGACATCAAAATTTGTGCCAAGTTAAACTGTATCTATGCTTCGTCTCCCCACATTCACCGCCTACTCTCCGTTATTCCACCCACCCCCCACCTCCCGTCATACAGCCAGTGCCTGTGTTACTCCTCCAGCCAGTTGTTTATTACTGCTACCACTTTACCAGTTACCAGTTGTTTCTCTTTTATTTTTAGTAACGCTACATGTATTTTTTTACTAATTTGAGAGTGTTGTAAACATATATCAGTTCAAAAACGGTGTCTTTCGGGGTGGGGGCTGGAACGCATTAATTGCTTTTCCATTATTTTAAATGGGGAAAATTGACTCGAGAAACGAACTTTTCCACTTATGAACAGGGTCACGGAACGGATCAAGTCCGTAGGTAGAGGTTCCACTGTACTGATCCCCTAGCACAGCCAGCTTTTCGTTGGCATACTGCTGTATCGGATGCAGGTTCTTGAAGTTTTTGGGTTCTGAATTCACTTTGACTGTTTTATTATTGTTAAAAAATTAAGCTTATTTTGCTTCAAGGATGAACACTTTGATGTAAACTTTACCTTTTAATTTACCTCCAGATATCTTTATCTCATTCCATATGAGATGGTAGGGAAAAGCTTATTCACCGTTTATGCTTTTTTTTTTTACATCAGTTTTAAATGACTCTTTGTATATAAGCCTTATTTAGAGTGAATTGCATGTGTAAACATACCAGAGAAATGAAGGAAAAAGCCAAGCTGGTTTTATTTCCATCATTGACTTATTGGCTTTAGAAAGGAATACATCACATTAAAACACAGGTGCTGTGAGTAGTGGATGAGCCTAATAAGCAGTGTGTTATTAGTCTCCTTTTTGAAGTGCTGGGTTTTGGCTTGTACATGAAGCTGAAAGTCCAGAGAGAAGACCAGAGACAGATAAATGAACACAAACACTGGCTCACAAAGAAGGAAGAATGTCCAAACTTATAGAAATGCTGATGCGTAGATGAGCTAAAGGAGATAAATAAGAAGGGTGGAATAGACAGATGGTCAAAGGGCGACGAACATGGGGAGAGAGTGAGAGAGCATGGAGGAGAGACAGATGGCCATGCCAGGTCTTCACTGAAAAACTTTCTTTTCTCTTGGGTCTTAGCCAGGTGGACTGGATTTGGGCCAGCTGTTTCCAGTTGTTTAACAGAGCTGTGTTAGCCAGCTGTGATCAGAGAATTGAACTTGCCCTCTTCCAAACAACCTTTTTTGTATTTGTATGTTCTCCATGTCTCTGCATATTTTTAGATTAGTACTGTTCATTTAAATGGAAATTTGACAAGCATCACAATTACTGATATTCACCTCCAACCCCAGATATAATCCATCTGCCATGACATGTTAGTTTTGCACTGAAGCTTTAATGCTAATGTTGCTACACTATACATCTATACGTCACTATTGTGGCAGGTCAATAGTGTGGTATTACTCTATTGCCACGGTTGCAACAGCTCTATGGTGAACCTGGAGTACAGTCTCTCTTCCCACTGTTGTGCATGCCCTAGTAAATTCTCCAGAGAGGCATCTGGATAATTTTGGACATACAATGTATGTTTACGTTACGTGTTATCTACATTAACCTTGTATCTACTAAAAAAGCAAATCCCAGATACCCGTAATGTCTTGGCGGATGGACATTGTTTTGTTAAACTATTGTTTTAAATGTTACTCTCTCCATGTTTGTGTTCGAAATGCAGATGGTTACGCTGGCCAGTCCCGTGGCACTGTGTCCTCTGAGAGTGCTGTTTTTGAGGCTTACATTAGTGAGGTGTTTTTAGAGCTTGGGATTGGTTTAGGGTTTTGATGACACTCTGTGGTTTATTTTTTTGGGGATGAGAGAAGGATTTTTTCCATGATTGTCTATATCAGGCTCTGTTTATACAAACTGAAGGACTTTGGGATCTGTCAATATGAGGCTTTGTAAAGGACACACACTCAAGTTTGTTTTCATATCAGGATGTTGGGTTATGTGTAGGTCCACTATGTTTAATATATACGTCTGTGTATGAAGCTAGGTGTGATAAACTCTGTGTATGTATAGACCCTGTCTATTGTGTCAAATGAAATAAAAACAAAAATCTATTCAACTGAACCATTTCCAAATCTATTCTTAAACATAAATCTAAGCCCAACCTCAAGAACCAAAATGAAATGGTTTGGGGAAATTCAGAGCTTTTTTTATATATTTATATACACACACACATCCCACAAGCCTCACTCCAATAACCTATATATTCATTCTCTCTCTCCCCCTCTTTTCCCCCATAGTTGCTGGATGAAGAATCAGGGAAAGGGGTTACTGGTTGGGTTTCTGGTTGGTTAGGCAGTGGCAGAGCAGTGCAGAGTGTCCCCAACACACCCCAAAGACCCACACACGCCCAAAACCTCAATGGGGTGAGTTACTCCGCTCACACAACACAAACATTACACTCATGTACTCATGACCTCAAATACATGCTAGCAAAGGCAATGTTTCAGAACTGCATTCCTCTCAAGTTCTTTGCACATAAATATCATGCACAGGAACCATTGCAGTTCTCACACAAACACCCAATGTTTAACATCTACTGTGTGTGTCTTTGCAGTCTTTTTCGGAGATGTTTGTGAAGTTCCTGCAAGTGGAGTCCAGTCCAGCTGCTCCTGCACCTAAATTACCTGTTTATGACATCAAGCCTCTGAGTGCGCCCCCACCTGGCCGGAGTACAGCACCCACATCACCAGCAGGTAACACAGTGCTTCAACATGCTCACAAATACTGTGTAATACCAGGGAATACAAGCGAGTGCTGTCAGCCTCTCTTCATCTCCCCTCTAATCACTCAGCACAGTGTGAGCCAATATGACTGTGTGTTAGCTGACAACAAAATATGCCATTAAGTGTTCTCCTGCACACACCTTCAGTCCCAAATGGTATCCAACGTTTAAGTACTAACATGAAATATAAAGTGTTTAGCAGTGTTTTTAAATAGATTCAATTATTGTTTATTTTTCTTAACTTATTCCATGTGGTTTACATGTTTTTTTGTGTTTGTTTTTGTGCTGCAGTCCCTAGTAAACGCAGTGTGGATTCAAACCCATTCCTGGCTCCTCGTTCTGCCGCTGTCCCTCTGCTGAACCCTGCAGCTCCGGGTAGCGGAGGACCAAGGAGCAGTCACCTGCTAATGAAACCCATCTCGGACGCTCTGCCCACCTTCACACCGGTCCCTGTGAGCGCTGAGTCCAGTGCAGGGGCTGTCCTTAAAGATCTTCTCAAACAGTGAGTGGCCACACTAACTGCCACTCAAAGCACTTTAACCATACAGCACACACTACAGAGTCTCAGCTGGACGGTGAAGACATCCATTGGCTCTTCTTTACAACGAAGGCACATCACGAATGGACAAGTAACAGAGCAGCAGATTTGTATAACTTTGCTGTTGTTTCAAATCCTTTTATCTTGAAAATGTATCAGTACAAGAGGGAAAAAAAATAAAATCAAATAAATATAGAGCGACACGGTGGTGCAGCAGGTAGTGTTGCAGTCACATAGCTCCAGGGACCTGGAGGTTGTGGATTCGATTCCCGCTCCGGGTGACTGTCTGTGAGGAGTGTGGTGTGTTCTCCCTGTGTCAGCGTGGGTTTCCTCCGGGTGCTTCGGTTTCCTCCCACAGTTCCAAAACACACGTTGGTAGGTGGATTGGCGACTCAAAAGTGTCCGTAGGTGTGTGCGTGTTGCCCTGTGAAGGACTGGTGCCCCCTCCAGGGTGTATTCCCGCCTTGCGCCCAATGATTCCAGGTAGGCTCTGGACCCACCGCGACCCTGAACTGGATAAGCGCTTACAGATAATGAATGGATGGATGGATAAATAAATATATATATTATTATTATTTAAAGTTAAATAGTGAACAAGATACAGGGTTTTGTTGCAACTGCAATGCACATTCCTAGTTGGTGTAAAATCTTTTTATAAATGTAAGATTGTTGCTATGTTTACTGTTTATGCTAATTGTGTTCATCCTAATGATAGTGTTTTTATGCTAAAACACATGCAGTTGAAATTTACAAATAAACACTCGCACATCTGCCTAGGAAGTGCTGAATATTGCCACTGTTGAGAAACTTATCTCTCCATTTTAGGATGTTTGTGTAATTTGGAAATGCATAATGAATGGACCAATATAAGTGTTTCAGAAATACTTGGAAGTAATTTTGTTATATTTACTTCCATAACTGGGTTTTGTTTTGTTTTTTTGTTTGTTTTTTCCTTTTCTTTATTTTCTGGTACCCTTCGGTTGTAGAGATACTTTTGGAGATGGGAGATTATGTTCAGGAAGTGGCAATATGTTTATAAATAATATGGGCTTCCCAATATGGGTGAGATACAAGTATTGTAGTATTATAATAAAGCTACCTGGCAAAATATTAACTTGCATTGTTTGACAAAATTACACTATATTGTCAAATGTTTGTGGACACCTGCTCTTCCAGTGAAGGTCATTAATGGGGAAGTTTGTTGAACCTTTGCTGTAGTATCAACCTCTAAATTTCTGGGAAGACTTTACTATATGTTGGAACATTTCTGTGAGGATCTAACGGCATGCAACCAGAAGAATATTAGTGAGGTCAGGATTTGCTACAGACATCTGGACACAAGTTGTAGTGGACACAGAATCTCATCTGAAAATCTAATGTGTTTTGAAAACTGGAACACAATTTGCCCAAAAAGGGCACATGTTCTGCACAGAGGTGAAGTGTGTGAAGATGGGGATGATAACTGGCATAAAAACCCCTTTATCTCCTCACACGCATTGTATGTGTGCACCATCTGTAATCAGAAATGTTTATTGGTTTTGTAATCAACATTTTTTCCTCCTGATTTGCTCTTAATTTGCAGAGAATAATTTATGTAGTTAAACAGGTTCTGATGCCATCTGGCTGCTCCAGGCCTCTGTTTTTTTTTTTAGACCCTTTCTGCATCTGTGAAAACCATACAAATAGCTCTGCAAAATACTCCCTTTTCACTTTTTCATCTTCTTTTCTGTTCTTTTCTTTCTTTCCCAATGAATGTGCATTCGGTGCGTGTGGGTTACAATAACGGCTATAATGGATGGTTGTGGGTTGAAGACTGAATATTAGACTTCTGCTGTGTAAATCTGTACTTTATAAATATGTAGTTATATGCCTGTAAATCATTTGTATTTATCGCTACTTTAATCATTTGGAAATGTGGAGGAAAATATTCATAATTCAGGGGCAGAATCCCACATAGTGTGTGTACATATCCACAAAAGCTGAATAAGGTATTCAGTTTATGGAAAAAAATGAAGGCTTGGATTTGTGTAATTTTATCTGTACATTTTTAATGAAACAACAAAATTGGAAATTACTTTTTATTTAAATTCCCACCAAGAAAAGACTGTTCTTTTGCCCTTGTAAAGAGAAACCTAATTTTATGGATCTGTGGGCTCAGCAATACTTGTTGGTTTATTACTTTATTAATATGACTTTGGACTTGTGCTGTTCTATTAATTCAAGGGCTCAGAGTTTCTAAAGACATTCAGTTAAAGTTTATAATTTTTTTGGGATCGGACCCGATCATTGGTTTGGATTGGTGTCACACACAGTGTTTGTTACAACATGCAGAAATAAATATCTCTGCGAATGCAGACATTTTTCAGCTTTCCTTCATTTAAACACTTTAAAAAGGAGTTTTACTGAGTTTTTAACATTTCTTCTTGTTTAAATGATTAAGTCGTTAAGAGTAAAAAGCTCCATCCTAGAGAAATTAGTTCTCTGTGGTTGTGAATGGAACCAGACGTCCTCCTGTAAAATGTCCTCTCAAAATGATTACATCAAATGGTTGTGCCGATACGACACTGACTGAAATTTGGTGTCCTCCTCCCAGTCATACTCCAGTAAAAGCGTATACAGGAGGTCCTCGGGTTACGTCAGTCCCGAGTTACGATGTTTCGTGGTTACGACACATCTCCCATTTACTGTATAAAGCCTTGTTTCGACCTAAGTGGTTTTGCGTCGTAAACGTCGTAACGCGAACTTCGTGTTTGGTGTGCGCGGCGGAAGAATACACGGTTACGCGGCTCGGGACCGAGGAGGATAGGTGTTAGCATAGGATTAGTGCTTACAATATGCTATTTACTAGGGTGACAAGACGTCCTCTTTTACCCGGACATGTCCTCTTTTTTAGACATAAAAAAATGTCCGGGATTTTGTTTTTCTACAGCTTACGTAGAATTTTGAGAAGTTTCGCTCACAAACTAGTCCCGCCCACCCTTACTCAGTTTGGTTCGCTTGAGTCAGAAGGGGGCGTGGTGAAGTAGCCTAAAATCTTCTGATTGGACGGCCTGACTGTAGAGCTACCGTTATTGGTCGATAACCTTCTTTGTAAACATTTAATTGGTCAGAACCCCCCCCCCCCACCCCGGTCACCCTATATTTACGTACAGTATGTACGTATGTTCCGACTTACACCGAAAATTGTTCTCTTCCAAAAAACTTTTGGAAGAGAACGCTCTCTCCATTCTGTTATCTTAGCTAATACAGGTGGTCCTCGACTTACGACGTTGATCCGTTCCTACGTCGTGTCGTAAACCACCTGTATTAGCTAAGATAACAGAATGGAGAGAGCGTTCTCTTCCAAGCATGTGGAGCAGACAAGTTAATGAGATTTTCTAAAGATACTGTGTAGCTTTTTCTCTTATGAAACATGCTCGGCTCCTTCCAGTTGGTAGCTTCATGGGAAAACTGACAGTATGGAACTGGTAATAGGTAAAACCTGGGGAGAGAGATAAATAAAAAAGTCAACGTTTGGAAAATATGAATAAAGATATGTAAAAGGCATAAGTGGAACTTGGCTTGAGAGACTTTTTTATTTTTATTTTATTACCCCCCCCCCCCAAAGTATGATATGGGCCCTTTAACAAGTGCTCGATGTACTATTGTCTCTTTCTTTCTTTTTTTGTGTGTGCCATAGAAAGGCTGTAATTTAATGTCATGATTTAGGAGGCTGTGGTCAAAATTTGACCAGCTTCAATGGGAAGAACAAACCAACTTTTAAGAGAATATGTTGAAGAATTCCAGCTGTAACTTGACTGTTTAATGTTAAAGACAGATAGATGCTTTGTGTGTGTTAATGGCTTGATTTTTCATCTTTTGTTAGTAATTTTACATATAAAAAGATTGGTAACACACCAATATTTACATTTGTCATTATACATTTATAATAATTCATTTCTGCCGTGCTAGCTGCAAATGTTTACTAATTCCCAGCGTGTACGTACAGTGTCTGTACTGTACCTGAGTTCAGAGTGTAAACAAAGACCTTTTGCATTAGGAATGCAAACTGTTTGTAGAGTAATGAACTATTAAGAGTAAAAACAAATTACTCAGTATGTGCAGTGCTTCCCTGCTCGCACTGCACTGAGGTTTGTGTGTGTGTGTGTGTGTGTGTGTGTGTGAAAGAATGGTTTATGGTATTACGTCCTCTGTATGGTCATATGTGTCTGGAAAAATGCTCACCCAGTGATTTTTCTGAAATTATTGGTATTAACAGAGACTTTGTTCCACTTTTCTTTACACTAAATGCTACGGTGTTTCTGTGAGGATTTGATGGCATTCTACAAAAGAACTTTAATCAGTTTAGATGTTGATTTTGGTTGATTAGTCCTGAATCACAAAAGAAATTCCAAGTCATCCCAGGGATGTTGTACTGCTGGACACGGTGAGCTTTAGTTGGCTCCAATTACCATTTTGTTTTACCCATCTATCTATAAATAATAGTTTTCAAACCGTTTCTATTTTTGCACTATTATAAAAACTCATTGAAATGGTGACTGTGCTTGTCAGTGTTTATTAACGAGCGGGGGTGTCCAGTTCTAATGCAGTCTGTCTCTCCATGGCCAAGTAAAATAAGACTTGACTTCTTAAAAGCACCTGATCCAAACGCCCGGCATTCTTCCCCTCCATTTTATCCCCATGAAACATTCTTACGTCCAAATCATTTTAATATTTTAAGATCCTGGGACCTGCTTATCTCAGCAAGTACAAGCAGAAGTCATGAGATAGAGACTGGCTGAGTGAATAGTTATATCTTGCAGTATCTGCACATTATCAGTGTCACACTGCAAGTGAATACTATTTTTTTCCCCCTGAGTTAACATCAATTTACATAGATTGTCCAAAATGTTAAAAATAACTCGTCTCTAGATTCATTTTCCATTTTATCAGCTCCTTCCGCCATATGCATGGACTTTTTAGTTCTGAAATTACAGACCGTATTCCGCCTATTGCTCTGTGCACTTAATTAGCCCCCTAGACACAATTGTTTTAAAACTCCAGCTGCACTGCTGTGTCTGCTCCACTCAACAGCACAACATATACTAGCACACCACTTTCATGTTAGTGTCACTGCAGTGCTGAGGAGGACACACCACTCAAGTAATACATGCTCTGTGGGGTCCTGACCAAGGAAGAAAAGCGTAAAAAGAGGCTAACAAAGTATCCACAGCAAATGATGGGCTAAAGACTGTAAATGTAGTACTACAAACACATTGGTCAGTGGAATTGATCAGGTTGACAATAAGTTTAAAAAGAACATTTTAATATTAAGACTGATGCATGTATATACCCTGTAGAGGATGTGTTAGCTTATTTTAACTTGAAGAATAAAAAAAAAACGTGTCATTTTCCATTTATACCGCCCAACCACCCACTGCTGAGTGGCTTTATATCCCTTTTGTCCAGACTAACTTACAAACATATACTAATTAAGTGATAGATGTTCAGCTGCTCCAGACTGCTCCTTTCTATTGGTCAGTGCTTCTCTATGGAGATTTTACAATCTGCACAACTGCTGACCTGTGTCAACCATGGGTACACCTTGAATTGGTGTCTTGTCTATGTCTGTCTGTGTGTATATATATATACACACACAAACCGGATTTCAAAAAAGTTGGGACACTAAACAAATTGTGAATAAAAACTAATCTGAGTAAATGTAACATTTTAAAGGAAAAATATGTTGATTCAAAATTTCACAGTTTCAACAAATCCCAAAAAAGTTGGGACAAGTAGCAATAAGTGGCTGGAAAAAGGAAATTGAGCATATAACGAACAGCTGGAAGACCAATTAACACTAATTAGGTCAATTGACAACATTATTGGGTATAAAAAGAGCTTCTCAGAGTGTCAGTGTCTCTCTGAAGCCAAGATGGTAAGAGGATCGCCAATTCCACCATTGTTGGGCAGAAAGATAGTGCAGCGATACCAGAATGGTGTTACCCAGTGTAAAATAGCAAAGACTTTTAAGTTATCATCATCAACCGTGCATAACATCATCAAAAGATTCAGAGAATCTGGAACAATTGCTGTGCGTAAGGGTCAAGGCCGTAAAACTCTACTGGATGCTCGTGATCTCCGGGGCCTTAAACGTCACTGCACCTCAAACAGGAACGCCACTGTCAAGGAAATAACAGAATGGGCTCAGAAATACTTCCAGAAAGCATTGTCAGTGAACACAATCCACTGTGCCATCCGCCGTCGCCAGCTGAAACTCTACAGTGCAAAGAGGAAGCCATTTCTAAGCAAGCTCCACAAGCTCAGACGTTTGCACTGGGCCAGGGGGCTTTTAAAATGGAGTGTGGCAAAATGGAAGACTGTTCTGTGGTCAGATGAGTCACGATTTGAAGTTCTTTATGGAACACTGGGACGCCATGTCATCCGGACCAGAGAGGACAAGGATAACCCAAGTTGTTATCAACCCTCCGTTCAGAAGCCTGCATCACTGATGGTATGGGGCTGCATGAGTGCTTGTGGCATGGGCAGCTTGCATGTCTGGAAAGGCACCATTAATGCAGAGAACTATGTTCAGGTTCTAGAACAACATATGCTCCCATCTAGATGTCATCTCTTTCAGGGAAGACCCTGCATTTTTCAACAAGATAATGCCAGACCACATTCTGCAGCAATCACAACATCATGGCTACGTAGGAGAAGGATCCGGGGACTGAAATGGCAGCCTGCAGTCCAGATCTTTCACCTGTAGAGAACATTTGGTGCATCATAAAGAGGAAGGTGCGACAAAGAAGGCCCAAGACGATTGAACAGTTAGAGGCCTGTATTAGACATGAATGGGAGAGCATTCCTATTTCTAAACTTGAGAAACTGGTCTCCTCTGTCCCCAGACGTCTGTTGAGTGTTGTAAGAAGAAGGGGGGATGCCACACAGTGGTAAAAAATGGCCTTGTCCAACTTTTTTGGGATTTGTTGATGCCATGAAATTTTGAAACAACATATTTTTCCCTTAAAATGATACATTCTCTCAGTTTAAACTTTTGATCTGTGATTTGTGTTCTATTCTGAATAAAATATTAGATGTTGGCACCTCCACATCATTGCATTCAGTTTTTATTCACAATTTGTTTAGTGCCCCAACTTTTTTGGAATCCGGTTTGTGTATATATACGTAGGAATCTAGAAAGTTGACTATACGTTTCTAGATATCTATCTGCAATGGTGTGATGGGTCTCCAGACCAGGAGTGCTGAATCTGGTCTCAGGGAGCTATAAGGACAGCAGAAAGAAGGAAGTTGGAGAGCACCTTGCTGATGCGTGGGAGATTTAGCAGGCTGTTGCCAGGACGGTTCTGTCTCACTCTGGCTTAGTCACTTGCTCAAGATGCTGCAGCCCACAGGCCTTAAAGCCCTCCACATCAACGGACCCTGGAGACACACACGAGCTGAAACATTCATTTAACTTTGCTGCACATCTGGACTGTTTGGCAGCCAAATAAGGTTCAGAAGAGAACAAGTCAAGATTGCTGAGAGAACAAAAACACTGAGGGTTTGATACGATGGCAGGTGGCTGATTTACATATCACTAAATATCTCTGATCACCCAAAGGCAAACATGTATCTCTGAAAGAATGTTTTTAGGGGAAAATGAGAACCCTATGTATTTTGGCCTAGCAGTGATGCACCATTTATTGATTATTTCTTAGAACCTCAAAGACTCAACAGACAAATTAATAGACAGAATAACCAAAAGCATTTCAGACAAAACCTTGAAAACTACAACAATTTATTCTGACTATTATTAAATGACCAGCTTGGCCACTTTCTTGAGGATAGACTGTGTAGTAGTGTCTACAGGGTACTGGCACAAGGTTAATACTGTTTACAAAATGCCCCACTGTGCAAATCTTAATCTGGACATTACCAGTACCTAACGGAATGATACAATATTCATCCTTAAAAATGCTATTTATCTATTATGTGTTTCAGTGTCCAGATGTTTTACAGCAGGGAAATAATCAAATTGTGTTGGACATAGGCCTCCCAGATCAGACCTAAAGGCATAAATCACTGCTGTTGTTCTCTTTTGGCGCAAATTTTCTCACCATTTAGTAGGGAATATAGATGCAGGACAACACTACTTGCTCTGAGTGCCAACCATAATGATTAGTGGAGGAAAACTAATGATCTGGGGCCATTTTTAATCATTTGGGCTTCTAAGTCTCATTCTATTACATTCTTGAGAAATATGTGTTTCCAACTTTGTGAAAATGAAGCTCCGTAAAGAAATGGCACAGGTTTCAACATGGTCTTTATTTCTTTTCTTTATGCTTCTAAAATAAACCAGTACACAAGGAATTTTAGCAACAATAGTATTTTAGAAATTTGATATTAGCTTCAGTCAACTGAAGATGTGCCGAAAATCATCAAATTAACAACCAAACGAAGAGTTGAACAATTGTACACTGAATTGTACATGAAGATGTGTATATATAGAATTATATATATATAACACATTTATTCATTATCTGTAACTGCTTATCCAATTCAGGGTTGCGGTGGGTCCAGAGCCTACCTGGAATCACTGGGTGCAAGGCGGGAAAACACCCTGGAGAGGGTGCCAGTCCTTCACAGGGCAACACACACACTCACACCTCCAGACACTTTTGAGTCGCCAATCCACCTACCAACATGCGTTTTTGGACTGTGGGAGGAAATCGGAACACCTGGAGGAAACACACACGGACACAGAAGGAACACACTCCTCACAGACAGTCACCCGGAGGACACCCAAGCAGACAAAGAGAACACACCAAACTCCTCACAGACAGTCACCCGGAAGAAACCCACGCAGACACAGGGAGAACACACCACACTCCTCACAGACAGTCACCCGGAGGAAACCCATGCAGACACAGAGAGAACACACCACACTCCTCACAGACAGTCACCCGGAGCGAGAATTAAACCCACATCCTCCAGGTCCCTGGAGCTATGTGACTGCAACACTACCTGCTGTGCCACCATGCCGCCCTATATATAACACAGCTGTATGTAAACATATTGTTATAGTATTACTGTTGAAAAAAGTCATAAATTACCATTCCATGTGCCCTTGAGGCCTGTGGGAGATCATTTTAGCACTGCAGTATCCTGTAGACATTTGTTGGACAAAAGTGGATCATTCCCTTTAGGATCTGATTTGAGTCTTTCTCTGTTAAGACACTGAGACACATAGATACACTGGAACATCTGTCTCCACATCTGCTTTTAGGTGAGGAGTGTAACCAGAGAGCCCCAACAGTAGCCTCCTCTAGCAACCTGCTAAGCCTTACAAATTAACGCTACGTCACTGCTTCATGGTTGAGGGTGTGTGTGTGTAGCTTTTTCTTTATGGTCATGTTGGCCTGTGAGGTCTTGTGGCAGCTCACAGCACTATTCATTCCAAAAAAAGAGCTGTGTGTGTTTGATAGAGGCCAGCTGTGTCTGAAGCACTCTGGGGCTCAGTATATTTGCGCTGCTAAACAGTCCGTGCAGCAGAGTGGGCAGAGCAAGAACAGAACAGGCCAGTGTGTTTTGCAAAGCATTTCCTCTTGCTATCAATTATGAGGTTCTGTTCCGAATTGTTCCCAACATAGTAGTGATTCCTATATAATTTATTCTGTATGATGATAAAGCCATACAGGCAAGAAATGCTACTAATTTACACTCAATTATTCCTCTAATTTACTCATGACCAACACCCACTCCACTACATTCAGTTGTAATATCATCTGATACCTTAACACACCAGCAGGAGGAAACTAACTGTTCATTCTGTTACCTCAGCAGGTAGATACAGGTTGGTTAACGTGGTGCTGATTCACAGGGAAGAACGAAGACCATCCTACCCAACAGAGAGATAACAGACAGTCCCCTCTAGAATGAGGGCACTTTGATTGTTAAAGATCTGTTGAACTAAGCAATCTGTGTTATTTATTGTCATTGTCACTGATATTATACAGGTAAATTTGTGTATAAGGATCCTGTGTACTATTTTATAATTGATTTTGCATTTTATAAGATGATAAGGAAATAAGGATAAGGGTAAGCCAGGGTAAAGGAAACCACATGATAATACAAGACACCATCATTGTGACAACATCAGTTGTAAAAAGCACTTTATAAATAAATATTGATTGATTGATTGATTGATGCGGCACGGTGGTGCAGCAGGTAGTGTCGCAGTCACACAGCTCCAGGTTGTGGGTTCGATTCCTGCTCTGGGTGACTGTCTGTGAGGAGTGTGGTGTGTTCTCCCTGTGTCCGTGTGGGTTTCCTCCGGGTGTGGTTTCCTCCCACAGTCCAAAAACACACGTTGGTAGGTGGATTGGCTACTCAAAAGTGTCCATAGGTGTGAGTAAATGTGTGTGTGTGTGTGTGTGTGTCTGTGTTGCCCTGTGAATAGACCCTCCAGGGTGTATTCATGCCTTGCGCCCAATGATTCCAGGTAGGCTCTGGACCCACTGCGATCCTGAACTGGATAAGCGCTTACAGATAATAGATGGATGGATGCTTTGAATTACATGAACTTTGCCTGACGTAAACAAGGACTACTGACGTGCAGACTGACCAATTAAATGTTTACAGAGAAGATTATCGACCAATAAGGGTAGCCCTACAGTCAGACCGTCCAATCAGAAGATTTTAGGCTACTTCACCACGCCCCCTTCTCCATCAAGCGAACCAATCGGAGTAGGGGAGGGCAGGACTAGTTTGTGAACGAAACTTCTTAAAGTTCTAAGCTCTAGAAAAACAATTCCGCCCGGATTTTTTTAAGTCTAAAAAAGAGGACATGTCTGGGTAAAAGAGGACGTCTGGTCACCCTACCCTCCAAGGTGTGTTCCTGCCATGCGCCCAGTGATTCCTAGTAGGCTCCTGACCCACCGTGGTTACAGACAATGAATGAATGAATGACTGTACTGAGTCATACACCCATCAATCATAACATTATGACCGCCTGCTTGTTTCTTCACTCCACTGTGCACAGAAGCTCTCTGTGATTCTACAATTACAGAGTCCAATCTGTTGCTCAGTTTAAATTGTTTGTCTCCTTTTACCCTGCTCTTAAATGGTCAGGACCCCCATAAGACCACCGTAGAACAGGTATAATTTGGATGGTGGATCATTCTCAGCACTTCAGTGATATATAAGTATACATAGCACCAAATGGGCTATAGTGGGTAATTATAGAACTTCAAAGTGCTCTGGTATGGTCAGTGTAACCCAGAGAACAGACAGTGGGTATAGAACAAGAAGGTGGTCAAAATGTTATGGTAGATATGAAAATTAGAATGGTTTGGGTTTTGTCTTCAATACTAATTTTGTATTGTCATATGCTATATGCGTCATATATGCTACATGTCCAAATAATAAATGTTCTGGAAGAAAGTTTGGATAAGTACATGCTCACAAACATTTTGTATATAGTATATAAATTCACCTCTGCACTGTACTGAGTTCTAGATACGAGCCAGTGGTCTTCAATGTAGTGTGAAAGTACAATTGGGACACGGCCTCATTCCTGAAATCCCCCATATTACATTGCTCTAACCAATCAGAGAGTCCAAATTGGCCTGGCTTAAGAGGAGGCGTGGTCGAAGTATTTTATTTATTTCCCCCCACTCTTTCTCCTCCCATTCGCAAGAGGCGGGATCCTTCCGACCAATCTCAGCGCAGGGGGCGGGTTTCCTCTGGCCAGACCCTGCGCCTGGGGGCGTGGTCTGACGGCCTACGGAACGGGTAACTGAATCCAGGTGTTGGACTCTGGAGCAGAGCGCCGCTGTTTGGTCCTGCGAGCCTCTGGTGGAGAGAAGGAAGGGAAAATTCATCGCTTTTTGCTGTGGAGAGAAGCGGGGAGACCACAAATATCCACAAAAACATGCAGTCTGAGGGACGCGGCATGTATTCCTCCCTCCACAAGAGGTTAGTTTACTCCTTTTGGGGCTTTTGGAGAGGTTTGGAGGCGTAGTAACTAATTCAGTTGTTCCAAAACCAAATGTAAGCGCTTTTTGAACATGTTAACAGACCTTGTGTTGTGTTAAAGTGATGCTAGACTTTGGTGTGCTTTCCAGCAACGGTTTGTGTTCATTTCGGGTCTGATTTTGTTTTCTCAGAGTTTTGACAGCGTTGATAATTGTGCTCTGCTGCTTTCAGTCAGGGAAAAGTCAGGTAAGTAGGGCTGTTTTTTGCTCTTCCTCTCCTGGCACCGTTACCCATGTGTCGCAACTTGCTTGTTTTTCCATTTTCATGGCCTTTCGTACTTTTGTCTTTTACCCAGAGGCGGCTAATTCAGGTCCAGAATGTGAAAACCTTTCCAAAATTTAAATATCAGCTACCCTAACACCACATCTTATACTTTTCCCTTTTGCAACCTCTGATTTTCTGGGCAATTTCTCGTTTCCACACACTGGTGCATGGGAAATGAATGAAACCCTGGTTCCAAGTCGCATACTTGTAGTGTGCACACTTCTGAGGAGATATCTGCTTGAATAAGACAGGAAAAAGTTTAAGGAAAATACAACACAAAACATAAAAAAAAAAAAATGTATATTAAGAAAGAAACCTGGTGTCACACCAAACCTGTTCCCATCAAAATAAGAAAGACAACACCTAAATTTTCATCTTAGTGAGAGCTCTACTCTTGCTTCAGATCTTTGTTTTTGAAGACAACACTGTGGGTCTGAAAGGATATGGAACTGTCAAGAAGCCCCTACATCACTAAGCATGTTTAGGATTACTCTGAGTGTGAGAGGCAGAAAGTGCAATCAGCATTTGGATGGTTAAAACATGTTTCTCTAGATGTTTTTAAAGCAAAGAAAGGATACACTGAAAACTGAAAACATGACTTTATACTTGGTTATTAAAATTGCTCTGTGCTCTGCTAATAATACAAGTTAATACTGATATGAATGGCATGTATGCAAATGAATTACAGAGCCTTAATTATTAAATACAGTCATACACTTCTAAACTAACTTCCCATTCTCTCAGCTCCACTGAACACACAGGAGCACTTTGTAGTTCTACTATTACAGAGTGTAGTCATACATTATTCGCTCACTTTCACCGTGTTCTTCAATGGTCAGGACCCCCACAGGGACCCCCGTCAGTGCTGCAGTGACATGATGGTGGTGTGTTAGTGTGTGTTGTGCCTGTGTTGGGTGGATCGGGCACAACAGTGCTTCTGGAGCTTTTAAACCCCTCAGTGTCACTGCTGGACTGAGAATAGTCCACCACCAAAAATTATTCAACCAACAGTGTCTTGTGGGCAACAAACCTTGAGCACTGATTAGACTAGAGGACGGCCAAATCGAACACTGCTGCAACAGATGAGCTACTGTCTCTGAATTTACATCTGAAAAGGTGGACCAATGAGGAAGGTATGTCTAACAGAGAAGACAGTGAGTGGACATAGTTTTTAAAAACTCTAGCAGCACTGCTGTGTCTGATCCATTCATACCAGTTCAACACATATTAACACAACACCACCACCTAAGTGTCACTGCAGCACTAAGAATGATTCATTATGCAAATCACACCTGCCCTGTGGTGGCTATGTAAGGGGGCAACCAAAGTGTGCAGAGCAACAAATGGGCTAAAATCTGTAATTGTAGAATTGCAAAGTGCTCCTACATGGTCAGTGGAGCTGAGAGAATGGAGCATGAGTGCAGAAATAAAGATGTGATCATAATATTATGGCTGAGATACCATTCACTATAAGAGTAACACTGTCGATTGTAAACTTAGTCCACAAGTGGTTAGCACAAAATAAACAGTATCTTTTTTTCTCCTCCACAGATATGTACAGAGGGATTCACATACAATGCCCGTGCCAGGCAGTGCATCGGTCAGTAGGTCAAAGGCTTGCATAACAGTAAAGCTGCACTGAAATGTGGATGTGTGACATCTTGTCAGAGGCCTCTGTAGTTGTGTATTAATCTGTAGTTGTTGTCCTTCCCCTATAAGGTATTCATGGGGTTTTCATATGTTGCCACTATTTTGCCCTGTGACGAACAGAAATGGTTAAGCCTTGGGTTGCGGTGGGTTCAGAGCCTACCTGGTATCATTGGGCGCAAGGCGGGAACACACCCTGGAGGGGGTGCCAGTCCTTCACAGGGCAACACACACACACACATTCACTCACACCTATGGACACTTTTGAGATGCCAATCCACCTACCAACGTGTGTTTTTGGACTGTGGGAGGAAACCGGAGCACCCGGAGGAAACCCACGCGGACGCAGGGAGAACAAACCACACTCTTCACAGGCAGTCACCCGGGGGAAACCCACGCAGACACAGGGAGAACACACCACACACCTCACAGAGAGTCACCTGGAGGAAACCCACGCGGATGCAGGGAGAACACACCAACTCCTCACAGGCAGTCACCCGGAGGAAACCCACGCAGACACAGGGAGAACACACCACACTCTTCACAGGCAGTCACCCGGAGGAAACCCACGCAGACACAGGGAGAACACACCACACTCCTCACAGACAGTCACCCGGAGGAAACCCACGCAGACACAGGGAGAACACACCACACTCCTCACAGACAGTCACCCGGAGGAAACCCACGCAGACACAGGGAGAACACACCACACTCCTTACAGACAGTCACCTGGAGGAAACCCACACAGACACAGGGAGAACACACCAAATTCCTCACAGACATTCACCCGGAGGAAACCCACGCAGACACAGGGAGAACACACTACACTTCTTACAGACAGTCACCCGGAGGAAACCCACGCAGACACAGGGAGAACACACCACACTTCTTACAGACAGTCACCCGGAGGAAACCCACGCAGACACAGGGAGAACAAACCACACTCTTCACAGGCAGTCACCCGGGGAAAACCCACGCAGACACAGGGAGAACACACCACACTCCTCACAGACAGTCACCCGGAGGAAACCCACGCAGACACAGGGAGAACACACCACACTCCTCACAGAGAGTCACCTGGAGGAAACCCACGCAGACACAGGGAGAACACACCACACTCCTCACAGACAGTCACTTGGAGGAAACCCACGCAGACACATGGAGAACACACCACACTCCTCACAGACAGTCACCCGGAGGAAACCCACGCAGACACAGGGAGAACACACCACACTCCTCACAGACAGTCACCCGGAGGAAACCCACGCAGACACAGGGAGAACACACCACACTCCTCACAGACAGTCACCCGGAGGAAACCCACGCAGACACAGGGAGAACACACCACACTCCTCACAGACAGTCACCCGGAGCGGGAATTGAACCCACAGGGTTTTAAAGAAAAATATATAACGTAATATGGTGAAAAAATATGAGGAGTGAGATTGATTGGGTTTGGGGATGGCTTTTTTGTTTATGGAAGTATACTCAAGGAAGACGCCACGTGTTGGCCAGCATGTCCTCCTGTGGTTTAATATAGGGCTCAAGCCAGTTTACAGCACCTCCTGTTACTCACATAGTTTATTGGCTAAAAAAACTCAGATATGCTCCTCAGCCTTTTAAAATGCAGTATACTATATGACACATATAATTAAAAAATGTCATTTACAATTTACAAATGACTGTAATTTCTTAGTAGTTACTGAAAAATATACAGTAGTTAGTAGTTATTGAGTAGATTATAGTGTGATGTTTCAGCTTAGACTCATAATTTCTTATGTGAGCATGACTCCAAATTTCTCCTACCAAAATACAGATGTGGATGAATGCCGGATGTTGTCGGACCCTTGCCGGGGAGACATGCGCTGTGTGAACCAGAACGGGGGTTACCTGTGTCTGCCTCGGAGCCTCTACTCTCAGCCTTACGCCAGACCAGAGAGGCCGTCCCTCCCTGAGATCTCCTACCCTGAAACGTCAGTTGGAATTCAGGAGCAGTTTGCTCCTCCACCACCTTTGGGACCTAGACCTGGCCCTGGCCCTGGCCCCAGCTACCCCATTGTAAGCCGACCATCCGCACCATGTCTTCTAGGATACACACTGGGGGAAGATGGCATATGTGTTGGTAGGTTTGCCCTCCTGTTGTTTAGTTGAAGCCAGAGCCAGTTAGGCTACCTCCTATTTCTATAAATATAAGTGCCCTTGGGTAATTTCAATGACTAAAAATGAACACAAATATGCTTTATTTACCTATTATAATACAGTAGTGAGTATGATATGATTAATGTTAAAATGTACATGTTTTTAGTAGTAAATTAATTGCTTTAGTAGCTACTGCAGCAGTTCAATTTTAAATTGTTTAATTTGTATTTAAGCCTTAACACATTTTGTCTGTACACAGTAATGAATGATGTGTAACTGATCTTTCTAAGCCACTGGAGTGAAGAGTATATGTAAACAGTAGTGGGGCTCTGATTGCAGTCCTCCTGAGATACAGTCCATTGAGATGTCTCTCTGATGTCTGTCCGTGTGTGATGAGACTATGCTCTTGTGTTTACATCCTTTTTTGTGTATGTGTTGTGTCTCTGGGTGTCTCAGACAGTGCACAGACACAATAAAGGTCTGGGCTGTATTTTTCTTATATCTGTGGTTATCTGAGGGGCTGCAGTGGGATGGACTAACAACCTAAACACTTTAGCAGAGATTCTCCCTACACTAAGGAAGAATTAACTTTCCCTATTAAGCCAAAAAGAACATAGTTTAAAATGTAGAGTGAGTTTGTAAATGGATGTGTCAATAATAGGATAGATAAAGTATAGTCTTATAATTCTGCTTGGGTATACAAGCAGCCTTATGTCTTTTAATCTGTTACAAAGCTGGTTAACAGTAAGTCAGTAACATGGGGCTGTCATATACTTTCTTTCCAAACTGCAACTAACACAACATCACTGGAGCTTATCACGTTTGGAATAGAACAAGAGACTTGCACTGACTAGCATTATGTTGAGTGATGGGGAGGAGGAGGAGCAAAAGAGAAAGTAGGACAACTGTTCTTACGATGGATGGCTGATGAATCTATGTCTTAAATTGACTTGCATTTCTCATTTAGTTTTTGTTTGTTTGTTAACAAAGAACTGATTAAATAATAGGTAGTTATACGTTTCAATGACTTGCTAGTAACTTCAGCTTTGTAGCTCCAGCACAAGAATAAGGAAAAAAATTTTAGACACCAAACGTGACTTGGCTGATGGATTACATTTGGCAGAGGGAGGAAAACTGGGCTTAAACTTTTCCTGTGGTTCTATGACTTTCATATTAATAGCTGATGGCGATTTGACAATTTGCATTCAGCACTCCAGACTGTATGCTGTAATTTAAGACTGAGAGTGCACATTGCTAATGGAAGAGATGGCAGTGCCAAATGTTTTCTCCGGTTGTCTGTCTGTGTCTGTTAGGGACACTTTCATAGATTTGCAACCCACTACATCCACAAAGGACGTGCTATAAAAATACAAAAGGGCGCGCACACACACACACACACACACACACACACACACACACTTTTTCCAGAGAAATCTTTTTAGGCAAAAGCTACATTCCACTGAAATCGAGTGGAACTGGGTAATAGGGGGAAAGCATAGCCAGATATACAGCTCGAAGTGCTAATTTCAGTTCTGAGACAGATAATCACCTCTTTTGGGGCATTAGGAAAATCTCAGACTTTTAGGTTTTTTAAGCCTTGTTTGGGTAAGCCACAAAAAATCCCGCTCTCAAACCAGAGCTATTTCAGCATATTGTGGCTGTTCATGCCAGCGATGAGGTCATCAGATGTTGTAGGAGAAATCCCATTGGCAGCTAGAGTACTCCGTCATTCAAGGAGGGATTGTGGTGTGTGTGTGTGTGTGTGTGTGTGTGTGTGTGTGTGTGTGTGTGTGTGTGTGTGTGAGTGTGTGTGTGTGTAAGTATGCTAAAAGATGCAATTATAGAGCTGAAACTACGCAGAATGTAAGCATGCTATCACTCATCTGAGACTAATGCCCTTGTGTGCGTGTGTGTGTGTGTGTGTAGAGCACAGGAAAAGCCCTGTGGGGTTGTGGAAGACAAAAACACGCACTGGACCTCACCATTCGCTCTAAACCTGTGTGTTTCAGCCCTGAAAAGCTTTTTATTCTATTGCTA
This sequence comes from Hoplias malabaricus, assembly GCF_029633855.1. Taxonomy (NCBI): domain Eukaryota; kingdom Metazoa; phylum Chordata; class Actinopteri; order Characiformes; family Erythrinidae; genus Hoplias; species Hoplias malabaricus. The sequence goes on along the minus strand of NC_089807.1, from coordinate 3,767,987 downwards.
ACGTTTTAAGCTTAAATTATGTTTTTTCAAGCACAGTTATGAAAAATGTTTTGATGAAAAATGAAACAATTCTTGTAAAAACATGTACATTTCGTGGACATAATTTATTTCAAATAATCTTTATTTTATAAATTACCATGCACATGTCAGCAACCACCCTTTATTTATTTAATTATATTTATTTAGTTATATTTGGGGTGGCACGGTGGCACAGCAGGTAGTGTCGCAGTCATACAGCTTCAGGGACCTGGAGGTTGTGTGTTTGATTCCTGCTCCAGGTGACTGTCTGTGAGGAGTGTGGTGTGTTCTCTCTGTGTCTGCGTGGGTTTCCTCCGGGTGACTGTCTGTGAGGAGTGTGGTGTGTTCTCTCTGTGTCTGCATGGGTTTCCTCCGGGTGACTGTCTGTGAGGAGTGTGGTGTGTTCTCCCTGTGTCTGCGTGAGTTTCCTCAGGGTGCTCCGGTTTCCTCCCATAGTCCAAAAACACACGTTGGTAGGTGGATTGGCAACTTAAAAGTGTCCGTAGGTGTGTGTGTGTGTGTGTGTGTGTGTGTTGCCCTGTGAAGGACTGGCGCCCCTTCCAGGGTGTATTCCTGCCATGCGCCCAATGATTCCAGGTAGGCTCTGGACCCACCGCGACCCTGAACTGGATAAGCGGTTACAGATAATGAATGAATGAACGAATGAATTTGTCGTTAGGCACCACATGCTAAAGCTTCACCAAACTGGAACATTTGCTTTGAAAGAAACAAATGAGTGAGCTGAACATTTATAGATCATGCATTTTACAAGGCACTCAGTCAGCTGGCATTTGCCAAGTCTAGACTTGATATTTATTTGTTAGAACCCTTACTGGAGCCTGGTTTTGTTTTATCTAGCCACGGTGCTCATACTCTTTCTTTGCTCTTGTGTCTGTATGTAATGGAGTGTGACTGCAGAGTGGTACACCATTTCATGTACTCATTAGCTCCACAGGAGGTCCACAGTGAAGTTAGCTTACAGAATCATGATGTCACTCTAAAAGCTATGCTTCAAAATACTGACTGAACACTCAGTACAGTACTGACTGAACACTGGCTCTTCTTAGTGGAAAAGAGGCATTAAGTTTAGCTGTTTAAGTTCATTAACAAATGTTTGGTCAATTTTGGTAATGTACATCACAATTGCAGGCAGTCTGCCAAGAAATGTTTTGTGTCTGAAATTTACTTTTTCAGCTTTGGGCAGGAACCACAAGGCTAATTCTGCGAAAACTTAGCATAAGCTTATAACTATGAGTTAGCTTTATATGAACAGCATGTCTAAGCCATCAATCAGACTTTCAACTGATACAAATCTATTTAGATTAGGCATTCAGTTAGCATGCTAACTGGTGAGCTATAGGCATTTGTTAGTTAGCTACATTAACCCTGTAATTTCACTGAAGGCAAACTGAAGACATCAAGCACTTCTTGGTTGATTGACTATATTTAGGACCAGAGATTGTTTAAATGAACTGTTTGCTGGACTGTTGCTTTCAGAAATGTCTTATTTACACCCTAATACCCTCATTTTCTTGTTTATTTCACATCTATTGAATGTATAAAAAAATTGGTACATTTGCAGATCTTTAAAACATTTCTCCGCCCCCTATGCATACCAATATGACCACCATCCAATTGTTATATTGAATGCTATACTGTTTCTCGCTTTAATTACACAGTCGAGCTACAGTACTTAAATATTTTAAACAGTGGTGAGGTGTTGTTTGAAGTAGCTGGCACGCCATGAAAGAGGAATACAATTAAGGTGGCCGTACTGAAAAATTCTGTTCATTCTTGCTTTTAAGTATTATCTACTTATTTTAACATAATGTAAGCAACTAGTGTGTTTATTTTATGGCCTGAATGGTCTGTTCTGTACAGTTACTGAGACGACTATAAAGATTTGCCATCTTGCAGTTCATCACATACCTAAAACTGATCTGCAAGCCAAACCAATGGCTATATATTCCAAAGTCACCTCCTTTAAGTCTAGTGTTAATTTGTGTGTGGAAAATTGACTCATAATGTTTTATATGTTTCTCTCTCAGCACCCAATTTATCAATTTTTTGTTTGTTTGTTTAATCTGCCCCTCTGTTTGGTCTCTCACTTTTTTTTTTTGCTTTATCTCGCCGCTCTGTCTGAATGATGAGTGTGGTAATTTCAAGCCTATGCTATGTTCCACCGAATCTGTCTATATAAGGACCTGAAATGAACCTTTCCAAAAACAGCCCAATTCTCCTCGCCCCACTTCACATCTGCTAACTCTGCCTCGCTGTGGTGCATGTGTAACCCACATGCTGTGCCCAACTCCCTTCATTCTTCATGCAAGTGTACAGTTTTAAAGTGATACCAAATCAAAATATTTTGTTTTTTTCCCTTATCCCAAATTGATTCTCTCAGTGTTTCTTTCGTACACCGGAGGCTCACTGAATTTCTGCAGTTTGTGACACCCTGCCTAATAGACAATTGCGTTTTAGACAAAATATTAAAACATTTCTGTGAGGATTTGTAGGCGGTCAGCAAGGACAGTATTAGTGAGATCAGGTCAGGTGCTGGATGATTAGTTCTCATCCCAAATGTATTGGATGGAGTTCTATCATATTCCAGAAACTCCGTTGTGCTGCTCCCATGCTGAGCTTATACTTATATGCAGCTCTTTTTATGCTTTTGGAGATCATTCCAGCAGTGTGTGCACAATAGTATATCCATTTCTACAGTGCATGCACATAATGTAATATATAATGTATATATAATACAGATGTGCAAGAAAGAAAAGTTTAGGCTGACCAGCTATATTTGTGGTGTGGAGGGGAAATTATGTAAATTTGATGTTTCACACAACTATGGCTTTAAGTGCTAGCAGGTGTTTGCCTGAGTTTGTACTGGAATGCGGCTTGATTCTGAACTCCTACACTACGGAATGGCTCCCTCTGTGCCTTCCGCTATCAGTCAACACTGGTGCCTGAATAAACAAGAAAAATTATCTGAGTTCACACTCAGTCACCCCTCTACTCATATGCACACACCCTTTGCTTTCTTTTCAAATTTGTGACTTCACTGTCTGAGAACCGAACAGATTTGAGATTTCCACATAAGGAAATAGCTGGTAACAGGATGCAGAGATATGAAAGAGAGAGTGTTGAGACTGCAAGTTCCACTTTGGCAATTGCATCGCGTAATCCTGTACATTGTTAGTTTTAGATTGCTGGTGTTGATTAAAAGGGTAATGTATTCGAAGCCATGGGAGACCAGCTCAATAGAGTCATAACAATGATGGATTTAACCAGTAGGTATACTCCCAGGGCACAGATTCTCCATTACCGAGCTTCCTTTTCCAGAAGCAATGTTTCCTATGGTCACTATATTTCATTTACAGACAAGTAAAGTGCTATATATTTCATTTAATGACCATTAAGAGTCTTGCCTGTTGAATTCAGGACAAACATTAGAAATAATTTACAGAAGGAAAAACAGTGTTACCTTTAATATTTAAGACAATTTCTGTTGGTTTACCACAGTGTAAAGAGTAGCTGGTCATTTGATGTAACAGTAAAGCTTAGTTTCTGAAACTTTGAGGGTACACTATACCCGTTTTTCCACAAGTTACGACAGTTTGCTTTGGTCAAGATACCACGATGATCAAACAGCACTTTTCTTACCATCTGCACAGCTCTGGACAAAATGTTTGAGCAGTTTTAGCAGCTGCAGGGAATTAGCCTCTGTTTACTGCAAAAGCGAGGTGTGAGGTGCCCAATATGGAGAGTGTAAGCAGCGTTAAGTTCCTTGGTATACACCGTACTGATGACCTCACCTGGTCCCACAATACCAATACAACTATGTGATCTGCCTCTCAGCCCCTCTCCTTCCGGCAATAGCTCATGCAGTGTGATCTGCCTCCTCACATCCCACCAACTTTTACAGATGCAACATAAACAGTATCCTCATGGGCTCTGGTGTAACAGCTGCACCGCTGGTGACCTCAAAGCCCCGAAGAGTGTGGTGAGGACGGCAAAATCCATCATAGGCTACAAACTGGTCTTATTACTGATACTGATAACATTTGACTCTGACATTTTATTATTGTTATTATCATAATCATTTTAACATAAACAAGTTTAACATAATCATTATGTTTGTTTCTTGTTTGTATGTAAAATGTTCCATTATTTAGTTGCTAAATCTACAGAGGAAGGCTTAAATGATCAAAATATCATAATTAGAAATGTACAGAAATACATTAATCACATCTCAAAAATTCTTCTCTTCTTTTCTTTTTTCTTTTCTTTTCTCTTCTTTCCTTCTCTTCTCTTCTCTTCCCTTCTTTTCTCTTCCCTACACTTCTCTTCTCTTCCATTCCCTTCTCTTCTCTTCTCTTCTCTTCCAGATATTGATGAGTGTGAGGCAGGATCCCATCAGTGTAACCCAACTCAGGTGTGTATCAACACAGCAGGGGGCTACAGCTGTTCCTGTTCAGAAGGTTACTGGTTGGTTGCTGGACAGTGCCAAGGTGAGTATTTATCAGTAAGCACTGTCACATAGTATGGAGATAGTTCTCTGTTGATTCTGTGTCAGTTTGTTGAGAAAAACGGGCACACAGTGAAAACCAGGTCTAAGCAAAACCCACAGAGATGTTTTGTTTCTGTGGATTGTTGCCCAAATTTCTGTGTGGGATTTTTTTTTGTTCTCTCTGGTCTCTGTTTACTTCAGCAGGCACGTAACTGTCTAAACAAATAACAAGCTAAACAATTAGATAGAACATTTTTGTACCTAACAATACAAGAACAAAAGCTTTATTGTCTAAATATAGTGTGCAAGATTTCATAAACCTTTTATGGAAAATTATATTGTAGATGGTATTTTTTCATGTAAAGGGTCTTATTTTAACACATATTTAATTAGTTCTGGATCGCAATCGCCACTCCATTTCTCAGTACTTTATACCCCTATAGCCTGCACTTTTGCACTATTGGGCAGCAGTGGCCTAATGATTCGAGAAGATGGCTTAGGACTGAAAGGTCATTGGTTTGATTCCCATGACCAGCAGGAAAATTGGGGGCAGTTGGAGTGAAGGAACAGCACTGTCCTCCTCCTTCAATCCGTGAGTGAGGTGCCCTTGAGCGAGCATAGCTGCTCCACGGGCGCCAGTGATGGCTGCCCACTGCTTTGGGTGTGTGTTCACAGACCCTAGTGACTTGTGTGTGTGTGTGTGTGTGTTCACAGCCACAGATGTGTTAAATGCGGAAGACACATAATAATTGCAAATTCCATTTCACATTTCTCTTTGGCATTGGTCAGCGGCATGAAGAGTGTTAATAAACCTTTGGAAATACAGTGAATGTGATCAAATAAATGTTTAATGTTTGCTTCATTAGATTCTTGTTCTGCCTCAATTGTTGAACACCTGCCCAGCACCACATTTATCTAATGTCAAATTTACACGTGAAAACCCACATGCAACAGCCATAAAGAGAATAAAGTTAGCTTTATTCTCTTTATATCTCTTATTTGTTAAAACTTTTTATTATTTGCTATCTCCAGCAGCAATCTAAAGACTTAATATTCAGACCCCAAATATTAGCCGATCATATCTTTCACCAGAAATACATTTGGAAAAATATCAGATATATATTTCCTACTTATTGTTTAATAAGCTTCCTTTAATCTGATGCTCACAAGCAGGAGAAATCTGTATAATGAAATCTGGTTTAACTCCTCTTCCCATCTCTCCTGTGTTAATCTTCTCCCATCCAGATATTGATGAATGTCGCTATGGTTACTGTCAGCAGCTGTGTGCCAACGTGCCAGGCTCATATTCCTGTTCCTGCAATCCAGGATTTCTTCTGAATACTGACAGCAGAACATGCCAAGGTATACACACACACACACACACACATATACAGAACACAGATATTGTCTTAGCAGTGTGGAGTTTAACGATATTTCGAAATCTATAGTTTTAGATTACGGAGACTAAACTGAGGTCATAAACAGAGTCATATGTCTTGTTAGGATAATGCAGTAGTTCATGAAATTTGTGTCAACAGTGTATCTCTTTATTTTGGTCTTTAAATTTAAAGAAAGCATACAACTGCTTATTTAAATCTTTGTGTATTTCTTTCTTTCTCTCTGCAGATATAGATGAGTGTGAGCTTGACCCCTGCACTCATGGCTGTTTGAATACTTATGGCTCCTTCCTGTGTAACTGTGATGAGGGCTTCGAACTTGCTGCTGATGGGACCACCTGCACTGGTGAACAGAGGGAGGGAAGGGTATATAGAAGGGCAAAAGAAATGAAAAGATGAGAAAAGGAGAATTAGAGAGGCTCTAATTCTTACATATTGCAGTTCATAATGTTCAGGCATTCTGCAATGGGCCAAAACCTGGCAGACAAATACAGTGCACCCTTAAAATCACACAATGCACCACAGTAGGTAGTGCACACACAGGATACTCTAGTATAAATAGAATACCCACAATGTGTTTTGCCATATGCAACAGATTTGCAGAATTATAATGTAATACTTGCATTATGAGTATTGTCTTCAAGAGCAGCATTCTGTATGTGAATCCAGTGAAGCAGTTGGCCTACTATTAGAGTTTAAAAATCTTAGAGTTGGCTTTTTGCTAACTCTCATTTTGCAAGTGCCTTCTGCAGCACAGTTTCAAATGAAAATGTTAATGTTAAATAAAAGAAAATAGAAGAATAAATTTGCCATATTACTTTAGAATATCACTTTAAAACTGTTCTTTAGAGAAGTTAATAATAAATAATACCTCTAAAATAGTAAAAGCTTTAAAAATGCATGACTCAAATTAGGCTATTGTTTATATAATAGACTAAAACTACTGCTTAATTTATGCTTAACAATTTTCTATATGTTGCTCTGATATATGGGACAGCAATTGGACACCCAGTTCGGTTCCCTATGCTAATATTATATATATATATATATATATAGTTTTAATGTAAGTAATAATGGCTCAGAGGTGGTGGTTTCTGTTCTATATATTGTTCTATGAATTACCCCAATATTCACATGTATGGAACAGTAGATAGAGACATTTTTGTTTCCTATCATTGTTTTCTGTAGAGTGCCTTAGTTCTTATGCAGGTTGTTGTAATTAAGGTCCCATCTGTATCATCTAAAATTAACATTCCATGTATTGTTCTCTGGGTGTAGTTCCTATGAACTGTTTTTGTTCCCTGTAATTGTGTTCCGTGTAATGTTCCTGAAGTTAAATGTAAAAACAAATAGCGATTCCATTTTTTGATTTTTGATACATATAACAGAATCCTGTATATTGCCCCTATGTGATGTGATATGATGTGATGATTATTGTTATGAACACTTCAGTAGATATCAGGGAATTTTGAAAGACAACAGTGGATAGAGTTGGGAATTTAAGGAAGGCAGTGAGGCTGTGGTTGAATGAAATGAAAAAAGGAAGACTGGAGAAAATATGAAAATAAAAAAGAGTCTAATGAGAAATCCAAATGGTTATAACTCAAATTAACGAGCTGAAAGATTCAGCAGGTGTGTCGTACGTTTGTCAATCCAGCTGCAGTAAAAACAGGCCGTGTTATTACATATACGTACTTAAATAATACATCAAAAATTAACTTTACAGGAGATAGAAAACGTATTAAGGGTACAATTATTTATTAGTACATAATATTATTTCTAACATTTCCCTCCTCTCTGTTTATTTCAGATTTGGATGAGTGCAGTTTCTCAGACTTTCTGTGTCAGCACACATGTATAAACACTCCAGGGTCTTTCTCCTGTGCCTGCCCACCTGGATATTATGTTTTTGAAGATGGCAGGAGCTGCGAAGGTAAAACACACATTTACCAAGGAAAAAAAATATTTTGGATGTTTCTTAAGGTGCATTTGATCATTTTTAATTCAGATCAAATATATCATACTTACAGAAGCTAATAATGTACTGAGATTAGTTTCTGAATTTTTCTCATTTGTTTCAATGAGCTACAGTTGAATACAACAGTTTGGACACTCTGACACTCCTGGTGTCATATGAGTCACATTCGTTTGTTTTTTTTATTTTTATTTCCATTAACAAGCTAATTTGTTCATTCATACATTTATTCATTAATTAATGTCTTTTTTGTTGTCTTTAACCGCTTATCCAGGTCAGGGTCGCAGAGGGCTTACTCTTGTCTGAATTTAACATCCTAGACAAACATAAATCACATTTTGTTGGAGCCACATTTTATGCTTTTTTCCCCACAGTATGTGGAATTCAGCAAATAAGCCCTAATTCTTCACCTTTAGAAAATCAGCAAAAGAGTAAACAGATTTGCAGTATGCTTTTGTTAGTGCCTACATTTGCCAGGATTGATATATCAGCTTTGCCAATTCATGAATGTATGAGTGTTTAAAGGCATGTGCAGTGATATGCATGCATTAATATTTTATAATAAATATGTGTTATTATATTGTTCTTTTGTTATGTTTAATATTTTATTAGTGCAAACCCTAATTTATCTTTTGGAAGTGCTTTGTAAGCTACTGTAAAACTGCAATTCCCTTCAGAATCTTGTTTCCAGTTCTGCTGAATATGATGATGATGATTCTGATGATGACTGCTAAAAACCATGACTGCTAACTAACTGTTGTGTGTTTGATTTTGAAGACCTCAATGAATGTGACTCTGGTAACAACACGTGTACAACAGCACAAGTGTGTTTCAATTTCCAGGGAGGGTACACATGCCTTGACCCCCTCGTGTGTGAAGTGCCCTACATTGAACTCAGTGACAAGTGAGTCAAAGACAAGCGCAGATTTTTCAGCATTTTCCTTCATTTTTCATAGTGAAAGATCAATTCTTTCTTTCTCTTCATCTCTTTCTCCCCTTCAGTCAGTGTATGTGTCCTGCGGAAAACCCATCCTGCAGAGAGAAACCGTTTACTGTTCTTTATCGCCACATGGACATGTCTTCAGGCCGTAGTGTTCCTGCTGATATTTTTCAGATGCAAGCGACCACCCGCTACCCAGGAGCTTTTTACATCTTTAGAGTCAAATCTGGCAACGAGGGACGAGAGTTTCACATGCGGGTAAATGGAACACCCTGCTTTCAAACTCTCAGTACAACCACATCTTACTCACTCACTCACATGCATTCTCCCTCACACACATTTAGCGTAGTTCTCAACAAAAGGTGCTTTTCAGTGTTTTCACTCAGTGAATCTGGTTCTTTGTTTTTAAATAACATTAAAAATGTTATTTTAAAATGATTTATTATACATGGAGTTTAAATTTATTATTTGTATAAGCTATGGTGACCAGACGACCTCTTTTACCCGGACATGTCCTCTTTTTTAGACTTAAAAAAATGTTACAAACGTCCGTGATTTTTGTTTTTCTAGAGCTTACATAGAATTTTCGAGAAGCGTTTCGTTCACAAACTAGTCCCGCCCTCCCCTACTCCGATTGGTTCGCTTGAGTGAGAAGGGGGCGTGGTGAAGTAGCCTAGACTCTTCGGATTGGACGGTCTGACTGTAGAGCTACCGTTATTGGTCGATAACCTTCTCTGTAAACATTTAATTGGTCAGTCTGCACGTCAGTAGTCCTTGTTTACGTCAGGCAAAGCTCGTGTACCTACCCTTATCTCGAGCAGCTATGCCGAAACGTTAATGTAAGTTCTCGGATGAATTAAAAAAGAAATTCCCATGTTTTTCCATGTGTAGCAAATAAAGGTGTAAAGGACCTAAAAGCACACATAGGTTCAGCTAAGCATACAACGGCAGCGAGGGGCGTGATCTCAGCCCCACCCACCCCTCCGAGACGTGTCCTCTTTTACACCATTTCAGATCTGGTCACCCTAGTATAAGCGCAGTGTATGTTTATGTGCCTGTTGCTTTATAAAGTCTTGTGTACTTGCGAATTATGGCCAGTTGAGGGCGTAGTAGGCTTGTGAAAAATTATTTTTTTTCATTAATGTGCTCAGAAAAGCAGTGCTTAACTAAGAACAGATTCTTCATTGATATTTTGTGTATTTTCAGACAGGAACAGATTCAGATTAAGCACACTTATTAATTTCTTCCTCATTATTTTACTCTAAGAAGCTTTATGGTTCCTGGTTCATCTGTGTGGTTGTTAATTAAGTTACATTTACCTAGCATTGCTCCTGGGACTAATAAGTCATCATTATTCTAAGAAAACCTGTATGAGGTCATGTATCATGAAATATAGCTCACTTTGATTGGTTGGTAAGTGTTTAACTCTCATTCTCAATTTTTATCACAGCAAACAAGCAACGTCAGTGCTACACTGGTTCTAGCTCGGCCCATCAGAGGACCTAGGACAGTGGTTCTTGACCTGGAAATGGTCACGGTCAACAATGTCATCAACTTCCGTGGCAGTTCCGTCATTCGCCTCACAATATTTGTCTCTGAGCACCCATTCTGAGACCCCCGATAAGGACCTCTGACCATCTTTCCACGACCCTTACCTCCATCAGTGTTATCACATAAACCATTAGGCAGCTGTGTTTCTTCATATCAGTTCTGGAATGTATTTTACATCTGTTTTTACATCACCCTTTTTTCAGCCAGTCTGGACTCAAGTGTTGCACCAAAAGGTGCCTTTTTTAATCAAGCCGTGCCTCTTCACAGTGGACATTAAAGGGAACTTACCCCAGAATTAGTCAGACTTTCTCTATAAGTCAAAGCTGGAAATGTAAGCAAATATAAGCAAAGTCACTCTGTTTTTGGTGTGAAATTCACATTTTTTTACAGTGGTGGTGATAGGAACCAAGCATCTCCATTTCTACAAAACATACACATATGTTTTAATATAATATCCACACCCACCAGTGAACTACACATGTTTCGTATGAAATTCTGATGATGAGAATAGTGTGAATATATATATATATATATATATATATAAATATCTAAAAGTTTTTAGTAATCATTTTATGTTATAATTTTCTCTGAGGAGAATTTAATGCAGACATCTGGTTCCGTGCACAGTCACTGTGAAATTCTCATTCTGTTTTCCCCAAAGCATTACGCACCAAACAACTGTCCAGAGCTTGTTTGTATCTTAAATATTTAATTATACAGAATTTTTGTAAATTCTTCTTTAATGAAATCACTGCCTTCTAAAACATCCATATCATCCACATTAACCCCACGCATCCACTCAGAGGGATATTTATGTATTTTTTCTTGAATGTTCTTTTAGCCTTTGTGTCGTTTATCTTCCTCTTAGGGGTTCCCTTACAGAAATATCACAATCTCACAGTTTTCTCTTTCTTTAAGAGGTCTTTATTCTTGTCAGCTGTCTCTATGTGAATTCTTGGCTCCAGTAAACTGTGAAAGTGAATGTTGCTTGTGGTAAAGCCTCAGCTTTTTCCACACTTCCAGTGCCTGTATTCCATCATTGTGATCATCACCATTGTCATCATCACACCCCACCATTAAGCTAAAAGTCATCTACCACATTCTTTGTTTGTTTGTATTTTCCTTCGTCTTTTTGTTTGTTTGTTTGTTTAGTTTATTGTGTCTTTTTTTTCTTTTATTTGTCAGTGTAAAAAGAGAGCCTGGTCACTTGAATAAAGATGATGGTGACCTGAGAATGTGTGATCAGCATCATTTATCAAACTTTCTTTAATAGAATATTAATAATGGTAAAATAGTGTTGAATCTAGAAAAATAAATGTTCTCTAAGGACTGTTTTGCTTCACAGCACACTGCATGTACCTCCATACCATAACTACATTCATTCAGTCATTATCTGTAAGCGCTTATCCAGTTCAGGGTCGCGGTGCGTCCAGAGCCTACCCAGAATCACTGGGAGCAAGGCAGGAACACACCCTGGAGGGGGCGCCAGTCCTTCACAGGGCAACACACACTCACACCTATGGACACTTTTGAGTCACCAATCCACCTACCAACGTGTGTTTTTTCAGCCCCCGGAGGAAACCCACGCAGACACAGGGAGAACACACCACACCAAACTCCTCACAGACAGTCAACTGAAGCGGGACTAGAACCCACAACATCCAGGTCCCTGGAACTGTGTGACAGAGACAGTAACTGCTGCACCACCATACCACTGTGCCACCCTTTATACAACCAATTTATCTAAAATTAAAAATAAAATGTATTATTCGAGGATATTTTAAGATATTGTGTAATATCTTTAAAAAGACTGCTAATTGAATATAAATATAATTTTGGTAAAAATAATCGATGATTGAGGGGGAAATCAAAAGCCCATATACAAATTATATGCAAATATTTGGCGTCATGTGACCGTTAGGTGTCGCTGAATGGCGCTGGGTTTGTTCTCCGAGGAGGTGTCTCAGTATGAAACAAGCACAAGCGCACGGGCTGAGCCCTGGATAGATTTACCACAGAAACAAGACACTGAACGGATTATAAAGCTTTAACATGGCGACGGAATGTATTAAAAATTGCTGTAAGTTTTTCGTGACCAAGGAGAAAGAGCCGGAACCCCAGAGTAAGATTCAGCACATTATTTTGTTAAATAATTGAAATAAATGTAAAAGCAACTTTTTAAATGGTAATTAAAAGTGCCATTTCCACTTTTACCATGTGTGTGAACCTATTGTTCTGGAATATTGAAGTGTATTTTTGAGGGTTTTTTTTGAGATTTTGAGTCCTTTATATAAATTTTATAGAAGAACATCTCCACCATAAACATACATTTTTTCCTTTGTGGTTTTAGTCAGTGTCAGTTCACTGACTGTAGGAAATTGTTACTAGAAATCATACTCCTTCAGCTTTAAATAAACACAGGGCAATTTTTCAAATTTTATTGCAGAAAAAAGGATGAAAACAAAGCCACTAGTGTGAAAAAAATGTTCTAGAGAAATTTCAGAATATTTCACAGGGTTGGTGAATGAAACCTTTTATATCTCCTCTGAAAAGATTTTAAATGAGTGGAAAATCTGGTATTTCCCTTTTATTTCTCTATGATTCTGGACTGCTTTCACGCAAATAAGTTTGTAGCTTTAGCACTGCATATTAAACACAAGGAGCCACAAAAAGAGCAGGAGCTGAGTGGTCTGAGAAGATTAACTGCATTTCTTAATAGAATTATTTTTTTAAATACTTTATTTAATGCTGTTTTGCTATTTGACCAATGAGACTTTTTTTTATCAAAATGTAATAGCAATAAGTACATTTTTACTTGGTTTTATGCTCCTATACCCACATCTGTTAAGTACTTTGCTACCATTAAATGGGAATTTTACCCAACCTCTGCATCATTCAGGCATAGAGATATAAAAAAGGCTTTTTAAAAAGTATTTAATGTTATAAATTTCTGTGAGGAGCTTCCAGTGGTGCAACAGGTAGTGTAGATGTCACACAGCTCCAGGGTCTTGGGGTTGTGGGTTCGAGTCTCGCTCCGGGTGACTGTCTGTTCTGTGTGTGTGTGTGTGAGAGACTGTGTGTTCTCTCCGTGTCTGCGTGAGTTTCCTCTGGGTGAATGTCTGTGAGGAGTGTGGTGTGTTCTCTCTGTGTCTGTGTGGGTTTCCTCCGGGTGACTGTCTGTGAGGAGTGTGGTGTGTTCTCTCTGTGTCTGCGTGGGTTTCCTCCGGGTGACTGTCTGTGAGGAGTGTGGTGTGTTCTCTCTGTGTCTGCGTGGGTTTCCTCCGGGTGACTGTCTGTGAGGAGTGTGGTGTGTTCTCTCTGTGTCTGCGTGGGTTTCCTCCGGGTGACTGTCTGTGAGGAGTGTGGTGTGTTCTCTCTGTGTCTGCGTGGGTTTCCTCCGGGTAATTGTCTGTGAGGAGTGTGGTGTGTTCTCCCTGTGTCTGCGTGGGTTTCCTCCGGGTGACTATCTGTGAGGAGTGTGGTGTGCTCTCCCTGTGTCTGCGTGGATTTCCTCCGGGTGACTGTCTGTGAGGAGTGTGGTGTGTTCTCTCTGTGTCTGTGTGGGTTTCCTCCGGGTGACTGTCTGTGAGGAGTGTGGTGTGTTCTCTCTGTGTCTGCGTGGGTTTCCTCCGGGTGACTGTCTGTGAGGAGTGTGGTGTGTTCTCTCTGTGTCTGCGTGGGTTTCCTCCGGGTGACTGTCTGTTAGGAGTGTGGTGTGTTCTCTCTGTGTCTGCGTGGGTTTCCTCCGGGTGACTGTCTGTGAGGAGTGTGGTGTGTTCTCCCTGTGTCTGCGTGGGTTTCCTCCGGGTGACTATCTGTGAGGAGTGTGGTGTGCTCTCCCTGTGCCTACTTGGGTTTCCTCCGGGTGACTGTCTGTGAGGAGTGTGGTGTGTTCTCCCTGTGTCTGTGTGGGTTTCCTCCGGGTGCTCCGGTTTTCTTCCCATGATCCAAAAACACACGTTGGTAGGTGGATTGGCGACTCAAATATGTCCATAGGTGTGAGTTTGTGAGTGAATTTGTGTGTGTGTGTGTGTGTGTCACCCTGTGAAGGACTAGTGCTCCCTTCAGGGTGTGTTCCCACCTTGCGTCCAGTGATTCTGGGTAGGCTCTGGACCCACCACAACCTGAACTGGATAAGCACTTACAGACAATGAATGAATAAATAATTATGGGGCATTTTGACAAACCTATCCCTTTAAATAATTTTATTGCGCTCTATGTTAGTCATTAAAGCTGCAGTCCCTGGAGCAGCGCAGGAAAATGAATGGAAGAAAAATGTCGGCGTATCTGAGGATTATCTTCTCTCCAAACTGCCTCCTGATGGAAAAGAAGTCCCCTTCATCCTCCCCTCTTTTAGGCCATCCTACATACAGCCCAGAGGTGCTCCATACCCCGGTTACCAGAGTGAGTGGCTAAAAAGAGATGTTTGTAGATTTGTTCCATTTTGCTTCTTCTGAAATGAAGGGAATTGGTTGTGTTGGGTTTTTTTATTACTTTTTGTAGGTTGCTAAATATATTCTTTCGGCCAGCAGACTAACTAGCTAACATTTTAGCTTGCATATTACTGATTGAATAATAAGCAAGGAATGACTTGTTACCTACACAACTATCTATATAGGGGCTAGGGAGTAAGGAAACTCACTAGGTCTTGAGACACAGCCACTGGCTCTAAGGTTCTGAACGGTTCAGACATGTAAAAAAGAGTTGATAACTACACAAAGTCTGTTTAAACTGGTATCTACAGGAGAATATATACATCAATGTGTTCTGTATTAGGTACTGCATGGACCACATATGCAGAGAGAAAGGCAGAGCTTGCTGCTTCTGGTCAAATCGTATATAACCCAAATGTCCCCATTTCCCCGGGAAATATGATCAACTTCGTGTCTCCAGGGTCCGTGAGAAGGCAGGTGCTGAGGGGCCGTCTCAGCGGCCCTTCACCAGGTAGGACTTACAGTGATATAAAAGTTTGTTTAAAATCTTTAAGCTTGTTGACCCATTATTTCTGGGTCTTGAATGGCATTCCAAATGCACATCTGTGTCCACAGTGGATGATGAATTCACTAATTATGAGCGGAGTGTACAAATCTTTGGTGTATGTAGCCTGTACTTTAACCCTATACTTCAAGTTCATATGTGAGGAATGAGCATTTTATGATGCTGTCACATTATGGAAGTATAGACACCAGCGATTATCTAACACTGACTAACGCTGACTCATTCTTCAGTCCCATATGGTGCCTTTTATATTTTCTCACCTTTATGATCATTGAGAAATCATTTTTTTCCCACCAATTAAACACAGAATGTCACTGCAGAGATGGTGTGACTATGCTAATCATATATAGTTTCCTTATAACATCTTTCCTGCACGCCTTGCTCAATTCAAATATTTGTTCTTCTTTTTTCATGCCATCTTTTGGTCTGCAGGCCATTCCTCAACATAAGTCCTCTATTGTCCGTCTTAGATGTCACATGACAGTGCCCTACTTTTCAATGTGGAAGAGTTCCTTATTGTTACATTGTTTTGACTATTTTTAACAACATTATACATCAACAGTCTTTAAATGGAGCAATGCTTCAGAATTATACGTACATGAAGGTTTCTTTTATGTTGTAGGATGTTTCTGAATTATTTATAGATGTAAAATTTATGAAGTATCAGCTTAGGTTCTGATGATGTTGTTGTTAAATTGTTGTTAAAAATGGTCAAGATTTAACTAAGAATTGATTGTAACATAGAGATACAGGGTTCAATTGTAGCTTTCTTCAGCAGCTTGGGATCAGGGTGGTAAACAGAGACTCAGCACCTCTATGTTAGACCTGTCCAGCCCTCGCTGCCTTATTCAGGTGAGTACATAATATTAGTACATAATATTTATATTTGTAGATAAATGCAATAATACTATATCTTGTGTTATAAATTGGAACATACATATTATAATAGTCCCAAGCCTAAGCCAAAAGACATATGAAGGTAAGCTAAGAAATATCTGGTAGGCTGCAGTTAAGATCAAGAACCAAAACCAAAATGGCTTTAACTTTCAGTTTCATAAACACGTTATACACCATCTGGATTTTTTTGTTGCTCCTGTGGGTTAATCCCTGTAGGCTTTTCTTCTGGTTTTTACTCCAGGATATTTTGTCCTGAAAATGTAGGCAAACATATTCATACACGCACACCTGTAATCTTCTACTTCCTTAAAGCACATTGTAATTAGAATCGATTGAGTTTTAATGATCACCTAAAACTAAACTCTTTCCCTTGTTTACATTGCTGTGTAAAGCTCGCAGTCACGTTCCAAAAATATGTATAACCACTTACATTCCTTCTTCTCAGGAAATGTGACTTCTTAAATAATGAGAGTTTATTAGACATTTAAGTAGCTTTCAACACTTCAAACTTCAAACCAAGTTGGCAAACATCTTACAGAAACGTGACATGTTGAGCCCTTTGCCTTTTCTTGTCTTATTCGTCCCTGCTTTGTTTTGCGGTTAAAAGAAATGTGTTTCTACAAATAGAAGGTATTTACTTTTTCTGGGATAGAAAGTGTAGTGCCATGGACGAAGCCAAGTTGTGCTGAGAGCCTCATGATTGGGGAATAAATCACACATAGAGTGTTTAACACAAAGCCAGGTGACAAAGCTGCAATTGGGCGAGGTCCCTATTTTGCATGAGTTATATAAACAATTTTGAGTCTGTTTGAGTGGATATTTGATAGTCTTTTGTTTCATGTCTTGCCCATTCTCCATAACAAACTATTATCTTAATCTAGAACTACGCAGTTAGATACTGCTGGAATTTCAGTTTTTTGCTGAAAGGGACTGTGTTCAGTGATTTAGAAAATGGATTCTCCAATTATAACGGAAAAAGCAGTTAAAACACTTTATGGACACAGTATGAATAAAAACAAGGTTTGCACATTTTACTAAAATGAATTAAAGGACCTTCTTAGTTACATTTGTGTAAAACCTTCACACAATTTAAAGCATAGCGACCTGTTTCAGATTAAAATTGTAGGTGAACGAACTTCTCTCTTTGTCCACAGCGTTACGACTCGGTGTCCAGTGTCCAGAGCAGTACGTCATCTGTGCGAGATTCCTTCGGGAGCAGCCGTAGCCTCGGTAACACATTCACAAACACACTCCATTCATAACGAACCAACAAATGTCCCAAAGAAAACTCTTCTGAATGGTCTTAAACCCTTGTTTGAATTTTTGGATTTATTTACACTTTTTATTGCTTTCTCCAGTAAAAAAACGGTATTTTGTCGTTTTTATTTCAAAACATTCTTCCAAAATATAAGTCTTTCTGTGTATCACACATAATCAGCTGCATAATGTACCACTTTTTAAAATATGGCGGCATTGGCCTTTGAAGTACAGCCTTGAATCTAAAATATAATTTCTCAGTTTAGTTTGCTGTTTATGACAAGAGATAAGGTGATGTTTGTGATTCAGATCTAATCATTCACCGTCAGTACCAGACATCACTGATGATCTTTTGGCTGAATGGCATCAAATCCTCACAGAAGTGTTCCAATGCTTTTTGCACCAGACCTGAAATAAATGATAGAGGATAAATAAAAGATAAATAAATAAAAGATAAAGGAGGCAAATATCTTCATTGAAAACAGTGTTGAAGGAATGGTTCGGAGAGGCACTTTGCAAATGTAAACCCATTTTCCAGAAAAGCTGGGGCAAATTGCAAAATGCAATAAATGCAATAATAAAATTATTTGTTCATTTTCTGTAAAATGTATTTAACCAACAAAATTGCAAGAGTTTTTTCAGGATTTTCCGTATTTTCCCTGAACAACTCAATTGTATTTTATAAATATAAACAATTGTAGAAATTGGTTCCTGCAACACACTTGAGACAGAAACATGTTTGCCTCTGTGTTACCTCACCGTTCATTTTTTTAGTTGTACAAATAAGCATTTTTGTGTAACATATGATTGCGAATAAGAATTCAAACATTTAAAAAATAAATAAATAAATATAATATAATAAATATAATAAACAAAAATAAAATAAAATAAAAAATACAAACATTCAAACAACTGTTGCATGGTATTATAAATTATATATGAATTTAAAATGTATATATGACTATAAAAATGATGTATTAATATGCTAGGTTCATGAACACATATCAAAAACACCATCTATAAGTTGTCTAACTAAAACTCACACTTAAATATGTATTAAATATTATCCCCAACAACAGACCAAATTGATGAAGATGCTTTTGTTCTTTCCTTGATGGAACTCATAATGAATACACTGATGAAGGACATTTTTTCCTATTTTCAAACTAAATATTTATCTTAATTTTATTCAATAAAATTTTAGTGCCACACAACAGTATTGGTAATAGTGGGAGAATGATTTAATTTTTAATTACAATTATAATAAATTGTATATTATTGTATTTATATTAAACAACATTAAACATTACATTAAAAGTATTTTGTTTGTGTGTTTTTCAGTTAAATAACAGACCAACTCAATTCAAACATCACAGATTCTTTTTTTATTGCATTTTACAAAATCCCCCATATTTTCCAGGAATTTTGTTTGTAAATGTAACACTGTAAATGACGTTTCTGTGTGTGTGTGTGTGTGTGTGTGTGTGTGTGAATAGAGTCCATAACTCTGTCTGGCGATGAGCGAGAACTTGGCAAAGTATGTGTGCAGCTAAGCTATCAGGAGGCTGTGGAGCAGGTGTGGATCACCCTGGTGCAGGTAAAATTACAGTGCACTGAAGCAGAGCCTTTCTGAACATAGCAAGACCTTTGTGTTCATTCTTAATGGAGCCTCTGTTCAAACACAGAGAAAGAAATCTCTCTCCTCTTTAGGCATTTCTCTCTCTCATTTTCTCTCTAGATTTTCACTGTCAGTAGTTGATCCTGTTCTTTATTCCTAATGGATTAAAATCTACCTGTTATTTAGAAATGGTAAAATTAACTTAATATAATGGTATTTGAAAATGTTACATTATTCAGAAATTTCTGATTATTTAAGAAGGTTTGGAGCTGCTACTCTTGTACTTTTGTTCAAGTTTGTTGTAGGGATATGCACTAGATGTACAAAGGTTTGTAGAGACCTTTCCTAATGAAGGATTTGTGCCACCTAAAGAGCTCAGCCGTTTCTATCACACCATGTGGAATAATCTCTAAAGAAAAGCATTGACCAATAGAATTTGAAGCCATTGCACATGAGCCCAAGACCACAGCGAGGAGCAGTGGAACGGTGTGATCTGTAGTGGTCAAGTTCCCTAACAAATCCAAGATCTGAATTTCACTTCAGTAATACTCTAGTGGCTAAATTCAAATTCATTCAATAAAATCTCAAAGAAATGTTCCAAAATATAGTGTGAAGTCTTCCCAAAACAATAGAAGCTGTTGTTGCAGCAAGGAGAGTAGCCTCTGAATTCAGATGAATTGCTATTTTTACATAAACATTAGCTTGTGGTGAATGCATCTCTTCTTCCAAACTTTGTTTCATTTTCTCTCTTCAGTGTAAAGACCTGGGTGTGTGTTCAGAGGGAGCAGATCAGCAGAGGGTGGGGGTTAAAGGAGTCATCACCATGGCAAAGCCTGTGCAGTTTAAAACCTCTGTAAAGGACGCAACACCAGTGAGTTTAGTCCTGCTGTTACTCTGTACACACACACAAAGCACACACCACACAAATACACACCTCCTTTCATCATATGAAAAATTCTGTTTCTCAGTCAGTCAATTTGTGACATTTTACTTCACTCTGCTTTCACATTTTGTTATTCTCTGGACAATGATGATTTGCTTCGGCAGTGCAGGCATTCTTTTCAATTTGCAAGTAATATTATATTACAGGAAACTTTGTTTTAAAATGTAGTATGAGGTGGAGAGTGGGAGTTAGATTATTCTAAACCACCACTTCTTTTCATTAATTATTAGCCATATTAGCATATTAGTTGGATGAACTATTCAAGGCAGACGCAAGACATTAAGGGCTAGTTTCCAAGAAAGGGACTAACCCTGATGATGGGCTGTATTTTTATTCTGTGGAAATCATTATAAATTCAGTTTAGAACAGGACTAAGCTTAATCACTGTTCAGAAACCAACCCTAGAGCTAACATATCAAATTAGCTGTATAATCATGGCGGCACGGTGGTGCAGCAGGTAGTGTCACTCCGGTAGTTCCCGCTCCGGGTGACTGTCTGTTCTCCCTGTATCTGTGTGGGTTTCCTCCGGGTGACTGTCTGTGAGGAGTTTGGTGTGTTCTCTCTGTGTCTGCATGGGTTTCCTCTCCCTGTGTAAATGGGTTTCCTCTCCCTGTGACTGTCTGTTCTGTGTGTGTGTGTGTGAGAGACTGTGTGTTCTCTCCGTGTCTGCGTGAGTTTCCACCGGGTGAATGTCTGTGAGGAGTTGATGTGTTCTCCCTGTGTCTGCGTGGGTTTCCTCCGGGTGACTGTCTGTGAGGAGTGTGGTGTGTTCTCCCTGTGTCTGTGTGGGTTTCCTCCGGGTGACTGTCTGTGAGGAGTGTGGTGTGTTCTCTCTGTGTCTGCGTGGGTTTCCTCCGGGTGACTGTCTGTGAGGAGTTGGTGTGTTCTCCCTGTGTCTGCGTGGTTTTCCTCCGGGTGACTGTCTGTGAGGAGTGTGGTGGTCAGGTACTGATATTGAATGATAAGGTTTGGATTGCAAACACTACTCCAGCTCACTGGTATTGTGCATGGTGATTGTAAGTAATTAAAATGTTATTAAGGTATTGTTCTTCTCTTTGATTATATAGACATGTTATGGTTCTAAGGTCTGAGTGGAAGAAATTATAAAATCAATCATTTGTAAAGCCAGTATGTGCTTGATTAATACCCTTGCACTCTGCATTTAGCCTAAGACACTGTCAGTGTGTTAAAATAGTTCTCTCGATGCTTTAGCTTGTCGTTATTTAGTATACTCAGTCATATCAGTATATTATGACCACCTGCTTGTCTACACTCATTGTCCATTCTCTCAGCTCCACTCACCATACAGGAGCACTTTGTACTTTTTCTGTTGAACAGCATACAATTTTTGGCCCCTTTCATCTTGTTCTTAAGTGGTCAGGACCCCCCACAGAGCAGGTATGATTTGCTCTTCGCTGCAGTGTCACTGACATTGTGGTACTGTGTTTGTGTGACGTTGTGGTATCGTGTTAGTGAGTTTTTAAACACCTCAGTGTTACTGCTGGACTGAGAATAGTCCACTAACCAAAGACTTCATCATCCTGTGTCCGCTGATGAAGGACTAGAGGGCGACTGACACAAACTGTGCATCCATAGATGAGTGTCTCTATTGTCTCTGACTTTACATCTACAACCAATGAGGTGAATGGGTCTAACAGAGTGGACACTCATTTCTGCCACTGCAACACACACTAACACACCATCACCACTGCAGCCCTGAGAATTACACACCACTCAAATTACACCTGCTCTGTGGTGGTCCTGTCCATTGAAGAACAGAGTGAAAGGGGGCAACAAAAGATGGACTAGAGCCTGTAACTGTAAAACTACGCTCTTAAGTAGTCAGCGGAGATGGAACAGTGGACAGTGAATGAAGAAACAAAGAGGTGGTCTTAATATTCTGATATAACTGTGTATCTGCAATGATTTTGTGTTGTATTTTTGTGTGTAGAGCTAGAAAATGTGCATAAATATCAATACAGTAAAAGACGTCACTGGACCAGACAAACAAAAAGTCGTGGTTCGTAGCCTGAGGAGAGTAGGGATATTTAATATCTAATTCCCCTTAGGAAAACATGCTTTTACACAATGGATGTAAATATAGCAGATATGCTCTTGTCACGTGACTTCTCGGGTTGGAAAGAGAAAGACGTGTTTGTCCATGCTCTGGGCGTTTCTCTTGTATGTGTGAGCGTACTTGTGCTTATCTCATTACATAATCAGTTTCAGTTTTGGCCTCACAATTGGCTTTAACTAATAAGTGTGAAAAAGATGATGGTCACGTTAAAAATGTCTTGTGCAACACGTGCAGGCTTCTAAATATAATTAGTTGCTGTTTAACTTCCTATTCTTGGTGATGGTGTTTGAGTGTGCCATCTATCTGCTGCAAGCCTAATTGTTAACCAGAGTGTGGGTGTGAACAAAACACCTAGCTGGAGGTAGGGGAAGTACACTGATGATGTCATGCATTAGAAAACTCCATATGTTCTTTATTTAAAAGACTAAATTAATATGATGGCCTCTGAAACACAATGAATACATATTTGCTTGCATGGATTTGAATGACAGTATGAATCACAAATCGTCTCATCAAAGAACCAGTCTAGTGAGTAAGCAAATAAATACATAAATGAACTATGCTCTATAAGTCAGTCAAATTTAAAACAGCAAACAAACTCTTAATACTAAATTACACCACTCCACCAACAAGGATTACATTTAAAATATTTTTTAGCTACAATTGCCTGACTCTTCTATCTCCCTTTCTTTCAGGACATGGTGTTCATGGAGACTTTTGTATTTTCTCTGAATCTAGAGCAGTTGCGTAGTTCTGCTCTGCTGCTGCGACTGCAGACACAAACTCCTCGCAAACGAACAATAGGAGAGTGTGTGTTATCTCTCAGAACGCTTGGACCACAGGAGACCCAACATTGGTTGGACATCAGACCTCCTTCCAAAACACGCGTAGGTCATGACTTACTATTGCATGAAAATACACACTTATATTGCAGGTGCATTGCCTTGACCTGGTGTTTTCTGAAGCTTACAATATCTTTAGCTTATAACAAACTTTTGCCTCATTTTCTATACTTTGGTATGTTACTATAATTTAAAAAATATTCTAATTTGAAGGCACCCTTTATAATGACAATGATTCATTGGCCATTTATATGGATACACCTTAATAAAATGGAAATGGTTGGTGGTATTAACTTCCTGTTTGTGGCACATTAGTGTATGGGAGGGGGAAAACTTTTCAAGATGGGTGGTGACCATGGCGGCCATTTTGAAGTTGGCCATTTTGGATCCAACTTTTGTTTTTTCAATGGGAAGAGGGTCATGTGACACATCAAACTTTTTGGGAATTTCACAAGAAAAACAATGGTGTGCTTTTTTATTCTTTCATGAGTTATTTACAAGTTTCTGACCACTTATAAAATGTGTTCAAAGTGCTGCCCATTGTGTTGTATTGTCAATGCAACCCTCTTCTCCCACTCTTCACACACTGACACCGCAGGAGAAATGCTAGCACAGGCTTCCATACCAACCATTCCCATTTTATTAAGGTGTATCCGTATAAATGGCCCACCCTGTACATCATGTTCACTGTTTACTGTAAATGGGTAAAAAAAAATCTGCTCTAACTTAATGCTAGGCTCAAACTGATCATTGATCATACTGGAGGCAGTTAGTGGAGGGAAATAAGAGGGTGGAGAGGGTGGAAAGGGAAAGAGGAAGGATTAACTACAAGTGAACACTGTTGAATGAAATGCACATTCTAAGCAATATGATTAGTCTGCTTCATGCTTAGCACATACGATAAGCGAGAAGAACAACAGTTTAATTCATAATTATTATAATAAATTAATTTAACATTTTCAGCTATTAATGTTTTAATGGTTTGAGTATCAAAGTGCTAGATATTGTGCTGCCTATTGTCCTAATCTAGTTTAGAGGTGTGAGAGGTGTCAGGTGTTTCATAGCTTAACAACAAGTAATTTATGAAGATTACTGCCTTGCTATAAACAGGAATGACTTGCTATAAATTTCTCAGTATGTTTTATAGCTCTTTTATGGGTTAAAATGTTCCTATCATCTCTATATTATTGCGATTGCTGGTTAGCAGTTGTTAAGTAAGACATCAGCTTATTTTACCTGGCAGTGATTTCTAGTTTCTGTTTCTGATATTTTTGAGTGTGTAAACTTTATAAAGTTAGAGACTGCACTTTATTTGTCCTCATTCTACTTCATAATCATTTCTTTCCTTGTTTTTATAGGTGCCAATTTCTCTGAGTCTTTCAATATTTTTGAACAAAATATTCTTAATGTCTGTTTTGACAAATTAAATTAAATGAAGAGTGACATTCACACAGTTGAACGGTAAAGAAATTGTTTAACGGAAGAGTGGATATAGGCTGTGAATTGTTCACAATGTCATAGCGAATGTAGGCCAAAGGACTTGCTTCTGGTTGTAACAGGTTTGCTTCTCTAGCTTTTAGAATTCAGGTTTGCTTGTGCACTTACAGCTCACAGCAAGGGGCCAAAACTGAAAAACTGATGGTGGCCATAAAAAAAACTGCTTAGGACAGTCTTATACAATTGAAAACAATCAAATACAATCTAATGCAATCCTGCAGCCCATAAAAAGGAAGTGGCTTTCATCATGCTGCTTTATTCTCCCTTTGTCTGGTCGTCTGCTTTTCCTCTACGGTAGATTCTAGGTTACTTTATTATGTCTATTTTGTCAGGCACTATGTACAAAAATCTTACATCAGAAACTGCAGTCTGCAGACAGGTAAACAAGAAGTTTGTAGAAATACACAATATAAATATTATCAGTTCAATATTCAATACAAAGATAGTTTTAAAAGCTAATTTTATTATGTTGTCCTTTTTTTAAATGTCAGTGTTTTGTTTTGTGTGTGATGTTCATCTGAAATGAATTGCAATTCTTTCTGCTTTCTGTTCTATAGATGTGTCATGCTGAGCTCCAATTGGCCACATGTTTCCAGCCAGTCAGCAGTCGCATCCAGCTCCAGATCCTCAGCGCTCAGAACCTACCAACATCATCCTCACTTCTCACACAGAGTGAGTCTCACTCAGTTTGGTAATAAGTACATTTACATGAGGTAAATTCAATTTAAATGTAGGAGTATCCTAAATCCATAACTCTGTAAAGGTATTTGGATAAACTAATGGGTATTTGGGTAGAATAATAGAGGAGATGTTCTATATATGAGCTGAGTTTATATATAACCATAGGTGACAAAACCTCTGTGTAGGGGTATTTTGAAGAAAATTAATATTTGTGTAAAATATTCTGTATTATTAAAATACATTTTTATTCCTTAAAAAAACACACGTTGGTAGGTGGATTGGCGACTCAAAAGTGTCCGTAGGTGTGAGTGTGTGAGTGAATGTGTGTGTGTTGCCCTGTGAAGGACTGGCGCCCCCTCCAGGGTGTATTCCCACCTTGCGCCCAATGATTCCAGGTAGTCTCTGGACCCACCGCGACCCTGAACTGGATAAGGGTTACAGATAATGAATGAATGAATGAATTTTTATTCCTTGCAAATAAATTGATATGACAGATGAGGTGGGGGAATGAGGGGGCATGTTATATTTTGTATATGTGTACTGAGGTGGGGGAATGAGGGGGCATGTTATATTTTGTATATGTGTACTGTTTCCTCTCCTAGAACTTCTGAACCAATGTTCAACTGGATGTAATCAACATGAAGAGAAGGCTGGACTTCTCCAGAGCCCCTTTTTTTAGCACCTTTACCAAAGTATTATGTTGCAATGTGTAAACAGCTGAATTCTGAATTCTCTCT
Organism: Hoplias malabaricus; assembly: GCF_029633855.1. Lineage (NCBI taxonomy): Eukaryota > Metazoa > Chordata > Actinopteri > Characiformes > Erythrinidae > Hoplias > Hoplias malabaricus. The sequence goes on along the minus strand of NC_089807.1, from coordinate 3,742,052 downwards.
GTCTTGAAACTCCTGGCAGGTTTCTTTGTAAAAGTGGAAATGTTTAGTGATGGATGCTTCATACTAAAGAGGAAGACGAAGATGGTGAAGTCAGCTGCAGGTCAGGTTCATTGGGGGGAATCAGTGCTCTTACCAATCACCAACCAGGATAACAACCTACAACTATCCATTAAACTCTACAGTCGTGGATCCATAAGAAGAAAACACTTGCTTGGAAAGGTGAGAGAGAACGTACACACAGTGTAATTGATTATGGAACAAAATGATACATGGCCAAAAGTTAATAGACACATGGTCATATAAAATGTCTTCTGAAATCAAGGGTATTAACCGGGAGATTGTTCCTTTTTGCTACAGTCACAACCTCTATATTCTGGGAAGTATTTACACTAGATGTTGGTACATTTCTTTGTGAATTTTTTTTAATTCAACCACAGGAGCATTAGTTAAGTCTGGTTCTCGTGTACCACAGCCCAATTCTGGGGGATCTTTACTAACTTACCTTACATACATTGAGCTTGGTGGCCATAGGCTCATGTGCAGCTGTTCCATGTTGTTTTCACAATAGGAGTTCATTAAACGAGCACTTGTAATTACAATTGTGCACAAAAAGTAATATAAGGATGTTGTTACATCACAAATTATGGCCATAAATGCATTTCTGTGTGTCTTTATCACTAGGTAATCCTGGGGCTCAACAGTCCATCACATGAAGCTGTGGAACAGTGGAAAGACTCCTTTACTCACCCAGAGAAAATTGTGACCACATGGCACAGGGTCAGACACTCTTGAATAAAGACAGGGAGAGGGAGAGGGACAGAGAGAGAGAAAGAGAAAGAGAGAGGTGTAAAGACAGGCAAGTACCCAGAGGACACAGAGGATGCACACAGGCATACTTATGAAGTGTTAGGGCTGTTGCAGTAAATCAAAATCATTATTTACTGTATAACAGATGTCCAACTAGCTTCAAGTTGGTTCAAGTGTCAACATACAGTATATAACTAATAAAGTAAACACAGAAACAAGGTATACTATATACGTACATAGAATTGTCAGTACATAACTATCTGAGGGTAATGAAAATGCAGTGTGACTTAATATTTCTTGGCTGTACATAAGATACCACTGTGAAAAAAAAAACAAAAAACATTATATTGTGCCCAGAAGCCTTTTTCTGAGTTTATTTGAACTCTGTAGGGAAACCTCAGAGCATTTCTAGGCCTTCAGAGAAGGCTTAATTGTTCCTAGGAGTGAAAACCTCCTACATTTTAAGCTTTTTTATGTAATAAAAGGTTTATACATGTTGAATTTGAGGTTAAAAGCCTAAGGGAAATTATCCAATGAGGATTGTTTATATACAGCCATGTTAGAACGTCAGGAGGTCTTTAAATTCGATTAGTTTGAATTAAGAAGTGAGAGCGGAATCAAACAATCACGACTTGATTTACAATGTGTGGGAACAATAATGTGGGGGGAATACTTCACTCTTCTACTTCTATACTTTCTAGAGTGTGTCCTTATAATCAATTGGGCTTTGTGTTGGTCTCTGAACCCACACTGAAAAACCTTTCATGTTTAGAAGCTAAAAGGGTAGAGTTGTATTCCTATTTTGAAGGAAATTCAATCCTGTCGACTTTTTCCACCACGAAGACCAAAAGAAGTGGAAAGAGAAAGAAAGACAGAGAGAGAAGGACAATGAAACATTTGTTTTCATCAGGTTTCCCACTGCTGTTCATTTCCTATCTGGGTTATTGTTGTGTGAATGAAATTCATTTCACTGTGTATATTTAAATGCTTATACATTGCATTACATGAGATGTAGAAAGCTGTTACTGTATTATTCAAGTGGTATTTTAACAAGTGTTTGTAGTATTAACAATCTATTCTGTACTTATTAATATGACTCTTTGTACACAAAGGGTAACCAACCGTTAAAAGGGTTAAGGTTTGGGCCAGATCCCTGGATCGGTTTCCATCTGGGCTGTGCTGAGCAAAACTGAACTGGAGAGTTCTGTATTTTCTCATAGTTTATAAGATATATAAACTATATATATATATATATATATATATATAAGATATATGTACTAATGTATTATTCTTTATGGAACAACTAATGTGTAGTGACTAATCAATAAAGTAAGCAATGTCTACTCGTGACTGCTCATGTCATTAACATATATTTCAAATCACAAATGGATGTAGAGCTTTCAAAAAAAACAAAAACAAAGCACAAATGACAGGAAATACTAAAGTAGATTTGCTCTACAACACATAAAACACCAAGATGTAGACTAGACATAGACAGATGGATCTAAATATATATAAATTACTTGAACTGCATGAAGTAGAGATGTTTTTATGACTATTTTGGTTTAAAAATATATCCATATATTATTATTTTGAAAAATTAACAGCAATTTTCTGGGAAAAAAAGCAGCTTTACAGTGGTGGTTATATAAAGAAATTAATGTTTAAATCAAACAAAGAAGCAACAATGGGCAGTAAACCCAGCACCAGTGATGTGTCTGGGATTAATTGGATTGTGAGAAGCAGAAAGTGCATTGAAAGTTTGAGGTGTGGCTGCAGATTTCTTAAAATAACAGCATAAGAAGAATTAAAAAGCCCTATTAAAAGCATAAATACGGAAACCATTAGATTTAGCTGTTGATCCTCTTGCACATTTTTATTTAAATGTTTTTTTCCAGCAAAAAACTAAAGAAGATTCAGGCACAAAGATGTTTTTATTGTATTTCTTGGCTACATTTTGGCAAAACCTTTAATTACATATAAACGCTTGTACAAGTACATTAACTTAGATGTGTCTGTACCTGGTATATATCACAGTGGTGATCAAATCTGTTAACACACGATTTTGGGGACCTCAAAAAAAGAATGTAACTTTATGCAATGGCCATAAAATATATAAAAACAATTGCATGGGACTCTCCCAAAGTGAGCTGAAGAGTGTGCGTGTGTGTCTGCATCCGGGAGGCTGGTGGAATTGACATCATCATTTACGTAACACCTGTTTGAATAGAGTTAATGGTTACTTTTAGACACACCTCACACACATACTTTCTCTGGAGTGAAGCTACACACCCCGACCCAACAGCTGACCAGTGTGTGTGTGTGTGTGTGTGTGAGAGAGAGACAGAGAGAAAGTATTTGAAGTGTCTAAAGGTGGCTTTACTATACCATCAAATGTATTCAAAATGTTATACATTTGAATATAAATTTTTAACAATTTATCCCCTCTTCACACTTTTTTTGTCTTCCAAGGGAGTTCCAACATCAGTGACTAATGATGAATAATAAAAGTTCAAATTGACACAGCTTAGATGTCTATCTATAAATGGTACAAAAAGGTCAGATATATAGTCCTAGCATTTGCAGTATAAATGTCTACCCTATTGTTATGTAGATGTAGCTCTGTGCTGCTGTTAAAGAGATCACTGGGCAATAAATTAAATATATCCTTGCTATAAATATCCTTAATATCCAAATCACACACAATGCTACCAGAGGTTTAAGGCAACACATGCTTCAACTGAGACAGGTAAAGCCAGTCACTACTATTTTCAGACCATCGCTAACTCTATTTCGCAGCTCAATGCGCTAAAGAGAAAAAACACAGATCTTTGGCTCTGCTAGCAAGCTATAAAACTTTGCTACCCATACAGTAAGCCAGGCCAATTGTACTCTGTTGGACTCGTGGCCTTAGATAACTGGGGTGTCTCAGGGGCTGAACCAGCTGTCAGTAATAAGACCAAAACATAGACTGCTGCACCACTTAGGATCCCCCCAATAAATGCTTAATTAGCATAACTTATAATCTCAAATATACTTGTTTATTTCCCTCATAATACAGTATGTCTGGACTGGATATACAAAAACGTGGCCATTGGTGTGCTTGTGTGATTGGATACATGTATCTGAACTGGATTAGCAGTTACAGACAATAAACGAATGAATTAATAATGATCTGTCTGGTAGCTATTCACTCAGTTAAAGCCATTTCACTTTAGAACTGCTTACAGCTGTTGGGCTTTTGCTCCACCTCAGTGATTTAAAATAGCAAGGCAATAACTGGTGTTTACCATGGCTAGCAGTCTACACTATACTCATTGCTATTATAAATGCTATGCTAATTATTGACTCTAATTATTTGTTAGCTAAATTAGCCTTGCAGCTCCAGGGTACTTAAAAATTTAGAAACAAAACCCTTCTTAACCCACCAGCTACAGGTACATGGGAAACAGGTTAAATCACCATGGCTCCATGAAGTTTTACAAGATAAGTAAGATTGTGTTGCACTTTCCTAGTTTCCTAGATTTGTCTTTCTGTTGAATGCACACACACACACACACACATTCAAACAGTAACACAGCTGTGACCACTCAGTGCCTGTCTGTGTCCTAAAGGCCTTTTAATTAAAAGAGGATCAAGACTGTGTCCTGGTTCACAACATGTTTGGTGGCAAAACCACGCAAAACCACATATAGAAAGAACAGATCAGTTATTCCAGGTAGGCTTCCGACCCGACCCACCGCGACCTGGAACTATATATATATATATATATATGTGTGTGTGTGTGTGTGTGTGTGTGTGTGTGTGTGCGTGTGCATGGGAAAGTAGACTGTAAGTATGGGGAAATTACACTCTAAAACACATGCTGTATTACAAAGTGATACCAGTGAATTCTATCGAAATTTAGATAATTGTTTTAAAATGTTACTGCTACAAAATGTGTATGTTCACATTACAGCATTTTGTAAATGTGTCCCTAAACATGAACACTTAAGATGTTAAGGGGATTCAGATTAATTATAGAATTATTTTAATACTGGATTATTTTATGTATTCCAAACTTTTAGGTTTGTCTCAGGAGCAAATTTCTAATACATACAGAACTTAATCAAAAAAGGTAATTTCATAAAATGTTCATCATATCCTGTGGGCTCATCATTTGATATTAAAATTTAGTTACAGATTCTCTGTAATGTTTTTCATGTTTTTGTCTATAGTCACATTCTCTTGAGTCAGTAATTCATTGCTGACTCTTACACGACTGTGTTTATTCCACGGTACACACCTCTGGTTTGATGGTATAACAATGATAGTTTAGATGGACATGTATTTCACAGCAGAGCTTTAGCGCCCTCTTGTGGTTCTAACACAAGTTGTGGTGAATCAACTGCTGTTTTCTAGTTCTCGTGTTCGGACAAGTGATTTTTAAAACGTTAGAAATAGTCCTGTGTAGATTTAGATTCTGGTTAGATGTATCCAGTCTGGTCTGATTCAAGATTAAACTGATTAAAAAATAGATTGAATGTTTGATACCAACATAAATATCCAACGTAAATATAAATATTATATGTTTAGAAAATTATCTCAGAAAACATGAATATGAGGCCTATGTCTGAAGCTCAGAAGACTTCTACTGATTCGCAGGTGGTTGCAGAGAGAAAATAAAACGCGTTATTTGTGTTGTAGAAATTGTGACTTCTATCATCATATTTAAGTTGATTGTTCTACATAATAATTTGAACAACAATAGCAACTTTTCAGAAAAGAAAAAAAAAACAGGCCAAGCACCAGCGATATGAAAGTGTCAAACAAATAAATACAGTGGAGTTTGAGTTCCTAACTTGTGTTTATTGAGAGTCAGAAAACATGTTATTTCTTACTAATTGAAGGAATAAGGTTTAAAAGACCGTTGGTCCCCCCCCCCCAGCGGTGTTGGGAAACTCTAATAGGCGTCTTGCCTGTGACGTAGATGGTGGACAACACTCTAGAAGCTGCACTTAATTTAATGCAAAATGAGGAAAAGGTGTGTTGTTTTTGGCTGCAATCATTCAATGTACAGTGGGACATCTGTGAACAAATGGCCCAAAGATCCCAAAATATCCAGAAAATGGACTAAATTTGTCCACTTTAAACGGACACTTTGGAAAGGACCATCCGCTCACTCCGTTATCTGTAGCTCATTTCACTGGCGCTTTTCCAACAATATGGGCATGTAAGGACACCAACGAAAGGTGTTCAAGAGCCTCTGTAACATGGAGGTAAACAGGGTGAGGACACTCACTTCGCCTGTTTTAGTGGGTGTTAGTTAACGTTAGCTTGACTCGCTAAACTCGGTGCTCAGATTATACTCGGCTACGTAGCTGCATTACGGAGGTTTATAGTGTCGGATGAATTCGAGTTCGACTTCGATCACATTTACAAGAATAACGGTACCTCTACATTTGAGTTTAGCCTATTGCTAGGCTATTGTCATGAATAATGTTGGTTATTTAGCTAGATACTGTCATAACAGTCAGTCATAACGGTGTTTTACCGCGGCGTTGTTCAGCTGTTGTCCACCAGTGACGTCACGGTCGCGTTCGAGAATTTCGGGTTTTTCCGTCAATTTAATAAAATTGTCAGTTTTAAAGCAAATTAAGCTGCTATTTTCATTTTAATTCATGCTCATATATATATATATCAGTAACTACAATAATGTGAAATATTCATGGAGGTCCATTAAGTAGTGCTTAGCCTTTAACTTTAGATGGATGTTACGGTGGCGCAGCAGGTAGTGTCGCAGGGGCTTGGAGGTTCGATTCCCGCTCAGGGAGGAGTTGGTGTGTTGTCCGCGTGGGTTTCCTCCGGGTGCTCCGGTTTCCTCCCACAGTCCAAAAAACACACGTTGCAGGTGGACTGGCGGCTCAAAAGTGTGTCTGTATTGTCCTGTGAAGGACTGGTGCCCCCTCCAGGGTGTATTCCCGCCTTGCGCTCAATGATTCCAGGTAGGCTCTGGACCCACCGCGACCCTGAACTGGATAAGGGTTACAGATAATGAATAGATGTTATGGTTTTAAGACTGGATTCCAAGTAATTTTGTATTATTTCTATTTGGCCAGTCATCATGAAGTTCTTACACTATGCAAAGGGCAACATTTATTTTCAAATTATGTCAAATAAAAAACACCAATGAAGTTAAATAAAATGATACAGAGTATAGAATTATTTTAGAGACTGTA